>NW_019211458.1:14506081-14558549 GCF_002443255.2 Varroa destructor
CTAATATTAGAGAGTCTAGGAATTTAAAATTTGTTTGTCTAGTCTATCCTTTCGTGTGTTGAAATTATGATTAGCTTTGCTAGTGGCTCACTCCAGTGTTGCGTTCAACGAGTTATGGTTAATAGTAACACTAAATAATAATTTTGTGACCCGTAATTCTCTCTTAATTGCACATACCCTTCTTTTTTTTTAGACGAAAGAAGAAAAAAACTACAGAACTATTGAGTGTCGTCTTTAACAAAGATGTCTGGTTCTTTATTGGTCATTATGATAGCACTCCACTGAATGCTTTTATCTATAATCGTTAATGACTTAGTTTGGCTTGATTGTATCTAGTCGGTCGGTAAATCACAGGAAGTACTGTCGCTTCTAGTGTTACCCTCGGTCACAATGGAGGTTTATACTTTACTTACAATGGCACCTCGTCATTATTATTATTGTTTAGCATTATCAGCGTTGACTTCCATAGGCAACACGAGTGAATGTGATTGTTGGCTGCATTTACGTGTGCCGCGGCAACTGATGCAGCGACACGCTCCATCTGTTCTGCTTATTATCGCGTCCAACACCTAAAATTTTCCACCACTAGAAACGGTCACCGTGTTCCCTATGAAGCATTGTCAGTAGTGCATAGTCACATGCACCGAGAATATCACCTCTTTTTAGAAATTCCTCGCTATTTCTAAGGCGTAGTATCTTAGCCGTCTAGTCGTTGAGAATCTGTATACATATACTCAGGAACCGTTCGAAAATTATTCTGTTTAGCTTCTTGTATAATATCGCGATTAGGTAATAGAAACCAAAACTGTTCGGGATCGTTCGGACACCTACTTTCAAACCTTATGAATATAGCATTTTGCGGTCCAACAACGATCAACACTGATTCAGCTTTTAGTCAGAAACTTAAATGTCTTTGAACTCTCTTGAATATTTAAAAAGCCACGCCAAAGTAGGTATGCAAGGATACGTATGACAAGTAGAACTGTAGACGAAGGGAAAGTCAAAAATGAGCAAACATTTCAAAGAATTCAGATAGTTTGGATACTTACGAGATTAGGTTCAGTCTGCATCAGCATATCGTAGCCAGACAACGCTACAACAAAGATAACAGCTCGTACGTCCTCGAAACACCGCATCCATTTTGATACTGTCCAATAAGGTGTGGCAGAATTCAAGGAGATGCCGGCATCAAGAACTCGTGCCCGTAACGCTCCTTGGCACGCAATAAACTCGGTCTCGATGACGCCGTTCGTTCGGACACGGGCTCGTAAAACATCGCGGACAGACGGCTCGTACTTCTCCGATGTTAGTCGTTCGATATTTTCAAATAGGCTAGAATTATTTTGGACACATTTTTTGCTTTAAGTAGATGAAGAAAATTGGCAAAAATAAGTTGATTCACGACAAATAGCTAAATTTTTAAACAATAGATAAAAACACATATATTCTGTAATATACATCGACTTAAAAATAGACGATTCAGCCAACTGATCATACATAATTGATGCGATACACCCTGTCTTTGTTCATGCTCTCTACGTAGAACAAGCAAAGAGGCCATGTAATCTTTCACTCCGATGAGAAATGGCATTTTAATGCTCACTCCCATCCCCATCCGGCACAATAAGCGTTAATATATTACACATATAGAAACAGATACTGACTACATAGCAGAATCGTTGAGCTCGTACTCATGACCTCTGAGCACCGCTGTGCGGACGCCTTGATCTCGCCAAAGGGCCTCTAATGCCCGGATCGTTTCGTCACTTAGCGTGTAATAATAATTTGTCTCATTTTCGCCGACTGGTGGGATTGCCGGATGTGACAAAACGAGTTTTGCCGCAGATTTGTTTCGTGGGTTGCCCAATCGAATTCGTAGTAGACCCATTCCTGAAACAATCGCAAATGACGATATACACTGTCAATTTTGTACACTTTTTTTAATAAAAACTTTTTCACATAATTTCTCACACTGTTTGAACAACAACCCGATCTAAATGCGTTTCGCAGAACATGTTCCATTTAGTAACTTAAGTCTGCTTGCTATAGGCTATAATCAATGTGCATTCTAGCTATCCGCACATCTTAGTATAGCTTAGACTTTGCTGGCCTATTACGTACCAGCGACCTCTTACACATAAACGGCATCTGAAAACAAGATTACATCCGATTTGTAGAGGAAGGCAGATGGGCGCGAAATTCTATATGCTATTGCGTTTCGATATTGGATAATGATGGGTAGTTCGTAGATTGGCGCATATACTACCGAATACATTGAATTGGTAGATCTATAATTATAAAAAATATAATAACTAAATTTAGAAATTCTGCACATCACAAGTTTTCTATCCTGCTGAATTAAGTTACTTAAGACCTGCTACTCAAGTACTTACCAGCTAGCGTGTACTTCATCGAACTGAGAAGATTGTCAAGGATGGTAGGTCGAAACGACAAGAGTTCCTCATCGCTGAAACCCTCATTATAAATAACCTTCATCTGTTTTACCAATGTACTTTTGCCACTTTCACCGGTACCTGTAGATTAGAGAGGTGAAACACGATTAACATGCTAGTACGCTTGTCGCCAATAAATAGACAAGTATTGGCGCCATGCTGAGTTCGGGTCATTTTCTTTTATAATAAAATTTATTTTTCGTTCAGTTATATTGTTGTTAATGGGAAGTCTCCACGTTCCTCATACGATACGTTTTCATCCATAGTTCAAGCACGATTTTAATGGTGGCGTGTTTGGGACAATCGTGCGTTAGCCTTAGCTTCTCCTTTAACACCTCATTTGTATTACGTTACAACCTAGCTATCTATGATACAAGTAAAATTTGGTACAAATTGATGTTTATCACCCCTCATATTGGCGCTAGACTAAAAACAGCACCGTGGGCTGCCAGTTAGTAGTTAATGTCCAATCGACTGACAAATTATTTATGACATTTGCAATTTAGAATGTGCTACAATAAAAAATTTGCTGTGAAGACACTTCAGCTATTATTTTCGCTATAAGGATATTTTAGATTTTGAACGTTCTTTTGAGAACCGAAAGGAGGTCTACTGAGGCATCAACAGGCCAAAATTATATTAAAAAGTAGAGCTTTGACTGACAAAATTTGTCTGGGTAACTATATACTTTTTACTGGTGTAATGGTCTTAGTGGCCGCATATAAACAAATAGCAAGTCATGCCTTATAATCAGAGCATCGACACGGATGAAGTATCCTTTTTTTGGCAGATTAAACTTATTCGGCGACAGCCGTTTTGTTCCTTCGATGAATAGGCTGCCATACACCTAATAATTAATATTAGCTTTCTCTAATGAAACCTTATCACTTCCGTCAAAAAATGGACTGAAATGCTGGCCGGTCCAGTCAACATGAGCGACGACATTTTAGTGGCATTCTGTTTATACATTTCGATGATAAACCAACCATAGCATGTTATGTACAGGACATCAATTGCGAGTGTTCGCAAATTTGCCAGAACGACCTAGATGAGCTAGGGCTATGAGCAAAATCGTGCTAGATTCTTCCTCAACTAGTCCCCCCGTAACCGAATACAACGTATGGGTCAATCCATCTGTTTATCATCAATGCTATACTGTGTACGATTGTTTGCTTTCTTTGACAGCTAAATAGTATATCTAGAAATTAAGTACATGTTAAGATAAGTAGACATGCGTACTAAGGGAACGGCGTACGCCGATCATGACTCGACGCTTCCCTTCCTTTTTTGGCGCCGTCGAAAGAGACAATTTTCCGTCTCTATTTCGTTGACGCGTGGTGGCTACGCATTCATTTATGAATGCGTGCCGATCGGTCTGCTCGTCCGGCCGTCTGTCTATATTTATGTACACCTTATGCAAATGATAGTATTCCCAGTACATGCCATTACAGAACAGAGAAGAAGAGCAGGCAGAATACAGGTTCAGATGTGTGATATTTTCCTTCTCCTGCGGCCAGATGTAGTATTGTGTATCTTAATATTGGTGACACAAGATCAGACAAAGACATGAAAATGAAGTAAAAGTCACTACCGTCTATCTAATAACAGGTGAAATACGGAAAAAAAGTGGCATCGCAGAAAGGTTATTTTATGGTCAACTGCGGGCCCATATTAATAGCCGGAAATTTTAAGGAATGAAACAAGAAGGAGAACAGTCAGATCATGGCATGAAATAATGAACATCTATAATAGATAGTACTTAAAAGATGTTCTACGATTTTTTTCGTATCAGATTGCAATTATATTTACGCCAAGGGTGGTACGTAGGATGATGAAGTGCGTATTTGTTTTGCATAGCTATAGAAAATGTTCGGAGAGAAAAATAGTCTTTATTCGAAATACTGCTGCATCAAGTGCTACTCGTAGCCTGCACTTGGCTACTAATGTCATAGAGAGACCGAAATCAAGGATGAATCACCACGACGTTGTCGGATTTTAACTCGTGAACCTTTCGTTAGCAATGGGAAACGGTGAAGTTGTGAACCACGTACACCACGAGTCGCTAACGATCATTGGCGTAAATAAGCGTTCGATTCAGCCCAGCATGCCGGGTTGTTCTTTTAGAATACATCCTAATTCGAATCACCGAATGTTTCTATATTAACGTAACAATTTTTTAAATTATCTTGCTAAGGAGATCCGCTCAGTCGGATATAGTTTCGTATAGGAAACACTCTAATGTTCGCGACAGCTCGTATAAAATATAAAAAAAGAGGTTAAAAGTATTCTGCGGCAAATTTGTGTCGTGAACATTTGCTAGCTCAACGGAAGCTCGCAAGATAGTAGGTAAATGTATTCCCTAAGGATGCCTTTTTCCAGCCAATATTATAACAACAACACCAGAAAAACTCATTTAGCTTACACGTCAGAAGTCACATCAGAAAACAAGAGTTCTCACTCACCTCTGTTTCAACAATCATCGATCTTGATCTACAGTTATTCACGATCTTGAGAAACATTTTCAGCTAATAAATTGTAGGAATACCACACCATGGATGCATTTACCTATGGTGCAATGCACTTCTGCTCGTCTGCTACGCGTGCTCAGTTAGCCGGACTATGTCAGATGAGTTTTAATTATTTGCATGTCATCGTCGAGGCCATTTTCCCCTCGTCTAAGAGAGACATAGTGAACGAGTGTAGAAAACGCTTTTCGTAAAGCCATTCGCGTCTATGAATCAACAACCACCTATTTACCAATCAGTTTGTTTTTGCGATGGGATCCTATTAGACGCAACGTTCAGGAAAGCGTGATGCCATGCTCGGACCAATTAACATCGGTATATCAGACAAGTTTGCTGACCGTATGTCTGCGTAACGTAATAGTTGCTAAATCGATATAAATGTATATTCCGATACATTTATGAATTACGCCCGGTTTTTGACACAGCAGCTTTTTTTGCTTCGGAGCACCGATATCAATAGGCCGAATGTACGTCCTCTGTCCTAATACCATTCTCTGGTTTTTATAGTTATAATAGCTGTCTATAATGGTTTCGGAGAAGAGAAATTTCATGACTCTGTCTAACAGAAAACGATTGAAATCGAGATGCTGAATGAGATAAAACCCTACAACTACGACTATCGCTATGGCTCGCTGCTGCTAGTGCTATCGGTCCCCTTGACAAATACGACGGGGTTAAATAGAGCCCATCGTTTTTTATTTCAATGAAGAAAGAGAATTAGTTCTTGCAACGGCAAAGGAAACGGACATGCTAAGGCGACTTGAGTGCATGCCATGGCTGCGACTAGAAGTTTTTTCAAAGCTGAGTAGGATAAACTCCTATATATAAAATCAAAATACTTTGACCGGAATCGCAAGGTAAATGATCATTCTGTGAACCAGGCATAACGGCTATTTCTCGCTGACCATTGTGGCGATAATAGTAGGCAGCACGAGAATGTCTTGAAAAAGATGGACATAAAAACAATGTGATGTAGATTAACTTGTACGGTTTTTAATAACACATACTACAAGTTATGACTTTTAAGCCCCAGCAGTGGGCAGTAAACGCCAACTCACGAGTTCCCTCTGGGATCATGTGAGAAATGGGTTGTATTTTTAGGATATGTATAATAAGCACGTGCTTGGCACAAAGTCAGCTTCTTTGACTCTCCGGAGACTTGTGGTTGGTTCAACCTATGGCCTACATATATCAGCACTTGCTTCTTTCGCCTGTCAAGCAATTACTAGCGTCCCTGTCATTGGCTCCATGCGATTCAGAACTTTACTATTTTTTTTTATTGTATAATGTTAGGTTTAAGGTGTTTCATTCATACATTACATGTTCCCATGCAATTTCAAACCTTGTGTAACAAAAATATTGACGCAGTATGTATTTGAATCCGAAATTGAAAGGCACTGCAGCTCTTAGGAAACGAAACGATGTGAGCAAAGGACGTTCGAGTGGAACTTTAAACTTTCCTTCATGCAATCATTTAAGCTGTTTACATGGAAAGCGCAAATAGTATTTACTGACATGGTCGGAACTAATGCAAGTATTTTGGTATGCAAACATTGTCTTCATGTGTACTTATGCGTCTCATTGTGCCCGCAAAAAGGCAAAAGTTCCTTCCTATAGGAATTTAAGATGCTTTTTTCGATCGTGAGAAGGCACTCATTGTTAACTAATTGGGAAATGTTAAATGGACTCGAAATTTCAAATTGGTGTGCTCAATTAATCAGTTGAACATCTTAGATCACATGTTTTCACATGGACGTCGGCCACATATGAGAGAACATTGAGGGGTCATATCTGAAGTAAAAAAAATCAGTCAATATGAACTCACGGTTCTCAATGTAGTAGTACAAAAGCAGGCTATGTATTTTACGAACATTAAACACGTATATCATGAAGAGTGCTGAAATCTGAAGCCGAGTCAACCCTTCCTCATATAGGATTAAAAACAGATGCCTCAAGCCAATAACAGTCGACAAGGTAACCAAAATATATATATGGAAGAAAGCCAGGAAAAATTGATTTCAATTTAATCGTACGTTTACCAATTATTTCTCGGTCCCTTTACTCCTACGTACAATTACCACACTAGTTTACGGTGATCTATAGAAAAGCGGATGACAGAATTTCTCTGGTCGGCTGCTAGACAAAATTATTTTTTAATGCAGAACGAAGAAGTCGAAAACTGGATGACAGTGCCCGTCATTAGAAGAAGTTTACAATCCGTCTTCAAAACGTGGTCGGAGTATTCTGGTTTAAATGGTCATTGCACAGTCAGCGTGTTGTTGTCGAATTACCCGAAAATTGCAGAGATCGCCGGTACTATTTTTCTTACCGCGCCACTGAAATATGTTCCCGGAAAAACGGTTCTCGAGCACAAACTCTGCATGGCTACGTCTACGCGAATTCATTTTTGCGCGGTGTGATTTTCGTTTCTGAAAGCACTCCAGCTAATTGTATCAGTCATATATACATGGCAATAATAACATTCGTTATTAACCAATTTTCAAAAGTTGTACGATTCGTGTTTGTGTCGTGCGGGGTCAGAAATGATACTCTATGGTTAATAAAGTTTAATAAGAAAGTGGATTACTGCAAGCAGTTCAAAGATAGTTTGGTTGAATGATAGCGTTCAGATTTCGGTCTCCAACTATTACAGACATCTCCGAAGCGGTAATGACCGATGGAGTGTGCGGTTGTTCTGGGGTTAGCCAGAACGACGATGGTTACTGAGGCCCTTGCTGCTGTTTGATTCTATGCTCTATGCTGTGGCGTCGAGTGATGGTTGCAGGATGCTTAATCTAGGCCAGGAACAGCGGTATTGCAGCAGTAGGAAATGAGTGGAGATTGAGCATGTTGGACGCGCTATGGATATAGGAAAAAGGAGGCTGGCACTGAAATACAGCGTCATCATTGTCTCAATAGCGTTCACTTGTCGGTCGGTATTAAATACAAGCGAGACGGCCTGTAGTGGTACCTAATTACTGTTGACAGCTTAACACATGATCATAGCACTACAGTTAAGTATAGTCTACTCCCTTCTGCTCGATTTGGACAAGTAGTAATAATAGCAATAACTTTTGTGATACAATCGGTTCTACGCTGTAGCTTGGGTTTAGGTCATGGTTGGGTTTAGGTAAGCTCTTTGCTAAATACGATGCCATTGAGCAACCACAGAAACACCGGTTTGTTTGTTTGTCTGTCTGTTTGCTTGACATCAGAGCAAAATGAGACGACGATTGTACGCAATGGCCATATGCTCTGCTTCTGGAGACAATTTAACGCAGTCGGCCGGATATAATACTAATCGCAATAGAAATGAACACGAGAACATTAACCTTAGCGACAACGTGAACGAGACACGTATAGCCTACTGCTTCCAGAAAGCAGCAAGCTAATGCTGCCACCAGACCAAATCAGACAAACGGCACCAGCAAGCTCAGACCCCATCCATGACACAGACTTCGTTCTCCGACATAATTCGTCAGGTCACCATCGGCTGTCGTTTTTTTCAACTTTTTAGCTCAATCCGAGCGTTTTATAGGGCGGTGAAATATATGATAGAGCCCTCGTTAGGGCAGCGATGTTTATCACAAAATCAGAGTAGACCGTATTGCATTTAATAGAGCCTAAAGAGTTCGTTGCCTACTATCGAGTTCTCACTTTTGTCTAGACGCACCGGTTGAAAGCTAAGAGAAAAATGAACCGAACAAAATATACGTATTAAGTATAAAATGGTAATATAATAGGATAACAACGCAAATAGAATACTTCGTAATTAAGGACCCGAACGTAATTCGCCCTCACCTGATTCCATCACCGCCCTAAGAGGTGATGAAATCAGGTTAGGTTAGGTTAGGTCGCACATAATTAAATAGAAGAACTGGTTTACCCTTTCAAAAAAGCGGAGAGTCACTATGATATATACTATAATTTTGGCTTTCGTAGGAGGGATCAGCCGAAACAGGTAAATTATTGGAGAAGGAGAAAAAACCTATTCTCCAGGCCAAAGGAATCAAACTTTTCGTTTATAAAAAAAATAATTCCTTCCAATAAATATTTCTACCGGTTTGCTACTAAGCGGAGCTTTGATCGTTGTTTGTGCTTCCGTGTAGCGTCTGTAATTCATCTTGTATCGCACCGGTGCGTCATTATCGGTAGCGCTTACGGTTTGTTATTTTTGTCCTGATGTGCGCATCTTTATGCGTGCGTGTCTTTGTCCACTGTTACGGCTGTCTGTACCAGGTTGTCAACGATAAGACAAATCAAAAACGGATAAATCCTTTAAAGCGGTACACATTACCATCAAAAGAAAAGCATATTACATATATTGTTTGAATTACCCACGATGCAGTCTGTGGAATTAAAGCGGAGACGTGTATACGCCTTGTTCTATCTTTCGTTCGTTGACTATCCTCTTTCGTTGTGGTCGTTGTCGTCGTCGTCGTCGATAAGTTCAAGCCATCGTTCAAATGCGCCTTCCTATCTTTCACTATGCCACTTGCCATTACAACCTGCTCGCTCCGCCAAAGTCCCTCCGCTTAGAAAACAAGCAATTGACCTTCAACAAAAGATCGACGAGATCGTCACTGGAGGAACAACAAGCACAGCTATAGGACTGAGCCAAAAATAGGAGCACGATAGTAGAATCGAGGATATGAGGCGGGAAACAGCGCCAGCGTCGTTCAGTCGGAATCTATGGGCCATTTTCTAACGGTCGCAACGGAATTCACTTGGCCGTTGACGAGCGGTAACAAGTCAACTTTGGCTTTTAGCAACCGACAAAAGCCAGAGATGGTCGGAGATGCTGGATGCTACGCGGCTGTACGTCTCTGAAAGAATAATAAATCTACTGTTCTGCGAGAGCGTGTAAATGTAAGCTGTTTATACAGAATAGGCAGAAAGTAGGCTCCACAGGGTTCAGAGTGGGCGTAACACCTGGCGAGCGCACGGAAATGCATGGCTACAATCAGCTTTATATAAGGCTGCGCGCATCATTAAGCTTCATTATCGTATCATATTTTTTTTTTTCGTTTTTTGTTATAGTATTTCTATCCTCACGATCAGCGTATAAATACTCATTGGCTAGTGGAAATACATGTGGTTATTTTGATAGGTCTTTTTGATGTTTGCAGTTTTGATTTACGAGATTAGCTAGGGTGATGATATAGGCAATGCGTGTAAAAGTTTCACTACTCGCTATCGGCATAGAATAATGAGGCTGTCGTTCTATCTTAACAGTGTGTGACAAAACATATAACTGTCCTATTTTTTTTGCTTTTACTAAAGTAAAACGACCGAAATAATGATGAGAACGCGGTTAACGGAATGTTCGATCGTATTTGTCCTCTTTACGCATTTAAGGCAGCAAAGCTAGCGGCACGGAACCTGTTACTAACTGGTAGCGGTGCCACGACAATACGAAACACCGCTGAAGGTGTTGCTTATCTAATTAACTAAGGTACCAAAATGTGAATTACGGACTTAAACAAATGACGTTGTCAAATGCGGACACTGATGCCCACACTGCCATAAAGCAGACCGATCGTTCATTTTGATCAGTGACAAATCAGACAAAAAGCTATCATGATATATTAGAAGATGTCAGTCACGGTTTTGGTCATTGTTGTAAACGGCTAAATGTTAGATGTTTTAGTTTGTATAGGTTTCTATTAACATCAAAACTAGTGTTCTGTAAAAAGCTACAACGGCCATAAGCAATGACCTGTCCCCATCCAGGTCTCTCTATTCATTGAAATGGCAAAACAGATGACAAGCTCTCTGACCTCGCTCATTAACTGCTGTATAATTCGGCCTGCTGTTTATCTCAGTTTAAGGTTATAATGTATTAGCACAAAGCACCTACACATTAACACATAACATAAGGCCGACCGTCGCCGACCGACCGTGGGCTAAAATAAATAATAACTAGCAGAGACTACATAGATTACAAAAAAAAAAAAAAAAAAGCACAAATGAGCCGCCTCTGTTCCGGTTATGAAACGGCGATTGCACAATTACACGCCTTGGCCATCTTCGGACGCAGAAATCGACGGCGGAAGCAGAAGAAAATGTGGTATTGGTCTTCTACTCTCCACGCTAGTTCCTTTAAGCGTTTTCTTTCAAGGTTCACTTGGCGAATGCGTAGCAGTGTCGGTACCAATACCCAATTTTGTGCGAATTTAGTAGGTATACATATGTACTTATATTACAATTACTTTATGTACTTATATTAACTGGCTAGCATTACCGTGGCATTTGTCCTAGGCTAATTCTACATACCGTTCTATATAAACATTAAATTAGATTCTTTCTCTTATTATTATGGGATCAACAGTATGTTCAAACTATTGTTTTGTTGGCATCATATAGATTTATGTGTACATCAGTTCAACACTATGACTCCTTTTAAGGGCTAAAAGCCTATGAAGTATGTGGAAAAACGATGTGATCGAGATACGGGCACACTGATTGATTTTTTAATTCATTTGATTGATAAGAAATTGATTTTTAAACTGATTTTTCGAAGCAAAGCAGCATTTCAAAGTATATTGGTTGCTTAGAAAAATGCGCCATTTTTTTTAGCTGGCGCTACCATCGTCACGTCTTACAGTACCGTCGACTCGAAGTGATTTTATGATAAAATAAACAAATAACGCACTTGAACCACTTTTTGGAGTAAATGTCATTTAACTTATAGACGTTTTGTCATACGGATGAAGTTGCCTTTGAAACTGTGCGCGCACAAAGAATGAATTACCTTGATAATTTACTTATTACTACGATAGTTCCATTAGTTCATTATTAATTTTAGGTGCCTTCAATAAGCTCTGCATGCCGATGCATTTATCGACCTGCGCCATATATTTTCGCCAGAAGTCGTCGTTGGTTTATGTTTCTTTTCGCACCAAGAAGGCACTGCACGTTTACTTCAGGCATAGAAATCTACCATCGTTTTCTATATGCTAAACATCTACGAAGGCGTCTATACAGTTGGGCCCACATCTGTTGCATGTTAAGGCTTGCAGAAAGAATGGTGAGGTTCATATGATCAGAGCCTAACCTTGTGCAAAAAGCGGATTTAGGTCAGAACCTTAATGGGTATAGGAAAAAACCAGCATTCCGAGTCCATGAAGTTTTAACCATTTCTCTTTTCCCTGATGGAGTGTGAAAACTGTTACTTTTTCCACCATAAATTAAATAAAAATCTCAGTTTTAACAAATGTTTTTCTTTTTAGTAAAATCAAATTCGACCAATGTTCGAGTGAGACATCGAGAAGTGTTTACAAGTGCTTTTTCTATAGTCTTCAACGTTACTTTAACGTTGACAAATAAATGGAAATCTATAATGGCGATGACTTCGAACCGTCAACGAAGCAGTTCTATAAACGTTACGTAGAAAGCAATAACAAGCGGCAGTGGCATCAGCAAAATGCAAAATAACTTTTCGAGAAGATGAAGTCTGCGTTTCGACTGACCATAGGCTGATGGCGGCTATTGAAATCGCGCCGTGTATGTAGTCTGCATATAAGATCAGGAGAAGCTCAATATGATACTTTGTTTTACCACCGTGGACTTAGGAGTATTGCTAATAAATGATCGGTAGATTTAATTACAGACACCGACAAAGTGAATCACTCCGAAAATCGTCATATGCGACGATCTGTCACACTTCATACTGTCGTTCACTTTATTTGTCTTCCGAGGAACACAGTTGGGTAGGAGACTGGAAACCGTTGGGCAAACTGCGCTTCAGGCTTTATTTGCTTTGATCTGACGTGACGTGACGTAAGATAAAGCAAACTTGTGTCTGACCTACTGGGTGTTTAATAAAATAATCCTAATAGTTTCAGTTTATGCGCGCAAACTTTAACACCAAATAGACAAAGCGGGTATGAACGATACTAGTTGCGGATAAGTGAAGATCAATAGAGAAAAATCATACTTGTGAAACTTGCCGCAGCTTATTTTTTTACATACCGTTGATTCATTATTATTAAAAATCTGTAAGTAAAAATTCGGCATATGTAAAAAGCTACTTCGTTTGCGTAGCCTGAATTGACTAAATAAAAATAATTACACTTGTCTCTTGCTGTACCCCCGCATAATCCGCTCGTATTATAACATCCTGCAGTCGATGCCTACATGTGAGCTGCGGATGCGTTTTTATCAATCTTAGAGACGCTCACTGCTAAGGTTTGCAATCAGTTGGACGTCGTGAGGACGATACGATGTTTACAAGCTAAGCAATCAGATAAATATCAGCTGAGCGTACAACACCACTTGCCGGCGGAGGAGAGATCACGATTGATGAAAATATGGGCAGGGTCGAGGGAATGATCGGTTGAAAAATGCTCCTTACAAAAATGAGGAAAAATGCCATAAGACGAAGAGTATTGATTTTGCCAAGCACAGCACTTACATATACGTACTCATGTGCGAGCCTGGTCAGAATGTCAATCCTCCGCCACAGTCAATGACTAAATACGAAGCTTTAGCAGCTAGAGGAAACATTGCTGCAAAAAAAAAACGTTATAATCTACAACTTTTTGTTAGATAAGAAGAGGAGGAAAAATAGCACGATGCAATGTCCGTAGAGCAGGCATTTCAGACAAAGTTTCGACCCGCGACTTGACCGTTGTTCCGGAACGAAGGAGCCTGAGTTCTCATAGTACTGTTTGATAACAGTTGTAAGAATGTATAAGCAAGGAAAGTATCATGTCATAGCGAAACAATGCTCTACTTCGAAAATTCACAACCAAGACGACTCACAGTGGATGCATTTTCTCGAAAAGGGAAAGGGGCATAACGAACTTAGCTGGATAGAAAACGGGTAAATAATCTTAACAATCTAGGCGATCAGACGTTTTGTTCCGGATTTTTCATTACAATAAATTATCATAGAACGTTGCCAGGTTTACAAACTGAACCCAAAAGTTACGTAATAGATGTCCCAAGCTATCACGACAGACATGCTTAAAAATCCGTACCAGTAGTATGCGTTGAAACCATAAAATGTTTCACTTAGACTTCCTGAATTCGGTGTCAGTGCCGTGCTCGTTGCTGCCGTGCGCTGGATAAGTAATAGGAGAATATTATATAATCGTAAGTAATGTCAGACCGCGGGCAAGTATACTTGATTAACGTCTATTTGAACTGAGATAAGGTCATTGCTAATGATACCTTTATGTTTGAACAGAAATAATATTTTGCAACGCCAATTATGGCTTGAGTCATCTGGTCTCCGCTGGTGCGTCAGGGGCATTCGGGTTATCAAATTTTATCCAATGCCTCAAATACGATACAAAAAAGTATTACGTTAGACTAAAACATCTTAGATGCTTTGCCATTCCACGGCAGCACCATGTTTGCTAACGACATTACGTAAATCTGATAAGTCGGCCCAAAGCAGTGTTTATCACTGTCGACGACATGTGTCGTTGCAGTCATTTTTCTATCCATAATTTGGGCCTTTCAGACCAATAGTCGTCGTCATCATCAATAATGGCTCGTGTGGACGTTGTGCGGTACCGTAGGCAAGATCGCCTTGTTATCAACTAGTTGAATGTTTCTTATCAATAGATTTCGGCCTATAACGTACAATTCGCTGTCACTGCTGACGAACGTCCACCAACGTTTGGTTCAGCCTGCATTGGCAGCAGCTAGGTTATTATGTTCACAGGATAAACGGACCTTGTCCTGCTAGTAATTAGCTACCAATAATAGAAAAGAACATTATAACTACTGACATAGAGTTCGGGGTAAATTTCTCATAGTGATTCTAGGAAATTAGGACGTCAAATAGAAATAGGCATTTTCAAACAAGCTCTATTCTGCCGTGACACCACCGTTGTCCGATATGCTTCTTTACATGGCTAAATGAATCTAAATGTAATGACTCCTGTGTATCGAAGCGATTAGAAGGGAAAAGTTGGGAACTTTCTCCAAAATGTTTACCAGTAAGTATTGCGAATATCAGAACACCGATGAAGCTAGTTTTATGTGCGAATTAGTAGGAAGTAATACTGAACGCCGGCTGACCAATCGGATCGTACTAACTTAAGTTAGGTCCCAAATGGTCAATCAAACATTTAATAGAAGTAAGTAAACTCAAAGTATACTCAAAGATATACTGTGAAGTCGCTATCGTAGATAACTAATCTTCGTAGTGAGGCCAAACTAGATTGTTGTTCTAGCAGAGATAAGAAATCTACTTCTACCATCTTCAATTTGTCTCGCTTTGCATATTGCGTTAATGAACGGTTTTAACTATATATATATATATATATATATATATATATATATATATATATATATATATATCTCAACAGATAGTGACGGAGCAGCAGCACGTGTACTCACTAAAATTAAACGGAGATTGTTCAAAGATATGACCACGTACACAGTGGATGGTTCCGAAATTGGGGTCTGTTTAAACGACAGGCAGGTACTTGTAGATGAATTTTTACAGAGTTAACAACCCATATACTCCTCTTAGACCGATTAAAATTTGACCTTAAAATATACGAGTTCGAACGAATTGTCTTGCACACTAGCGAAGAATAAACGAATCCAATTTTCGACGATCTCTTCATTTTGTCAAGGTTGTCAACCTGATATTATTGTTTAACGTAACTTTGGTGATCAGCTCGATGTTCGTAGACACTGAGTGGCCACTGTTTTTCTCGATATAGTAAAGACCCTAGAAAAATAAATTGAATAAACGGAAGCATCATTCTTTTGTGAAAGGTTCGTCTCGCACTACTATTAACGGAACATCTTACCTTAAAACAGCGCCAAATTTGAATCAGGCAGCAGTAAATTAGTACGATTGTCGTACCGAAAAATAGTAACTAACGTGAATTTACTATATGATCTACATCTGTGATATCTGCCAACAGCGGCACCCAAAGCACGACAGCTCGCGCCTATAATCATGGCTTTTAAGATGAAAAAAGTTGAACGCTTCCTTTTCGCGTTTCGTCCACCGGCCGACTGACCGACCGATGGATGGATGGACGGACGAAAATGGAAATCAAGAAGTGATATCAGTGCATAAAAAACGTAATCTCAAAAATTGCTAATAAAAAACAATCTGTCGCGTAGGTTTATTGTTGTCTAGCAATGGCTCTTTCCATCGAACTTACGACGGTTACATGTCTCTTACTTAAAAGGCCTACTGCGCTATCTAATCTGTGTTTGTCGTAGATGTCATCAATCAAAGATCCAATGCTTGCTCATAATGTCGTTTCGCTATTGGATTAAATTGAATATACACACAGTGAATACATTGTAAGTTTATATTTAACTAAATCAATGTATGTTTATTTAATAAACGAGAGTTTAGAGACGTCCGAGGTAAAGACTTAAAAAACGATTCACACAAATGCACTTAAGCCGAAAATGAAACAATCACTCAAAAGAAACACGATTGAGACGCGTAATTCGTAAAAACACCAGTGCTGAACAGATCGTCGACCATAGAACGGTGATAATTGGCTTGGCATAATTAGAACGAGACCCAACCTTGACCGTAAGTTAAAGGATAAACGTGTTTTTCGATAGGCACTTACCTAATAGGAGAATCTTTGACACGCTGCTCTCTTGCGTGGCAAACTGATTTAGCTGACGATCGATTTCTTCAGAGCGCAGCTTCGCCTCCTTATAGCTGCCATTTACCGTAGTACATTGTGCGCCCATCCTGTTGCTTGAAGTGTAAAGAGGACCACCTTTTA
This sequence comes from Varroa destructor, assembly GCF_002443255.2. Taxonomy (NCBI): domain Eukaryota; kingdom Metazoa; phylum Arthropoda; class Arachnida; order Mesostigmata; family Varroidae; genus Varroa; species Varroa destructor. The sequence goes on from NW_019211458.1 coordinate 14,522,789, forward strand.
TTCACTCCGTGAAGTCGTACCTTCTTGCAAACATTGCAGTATTCAGTTCACATAATCACTGGACGATTATTAGCACGCTCACGTTCATATCAACATCACGCAAGACCGTACAATAACGGAAAAAGCTTTTAGACCCCGCTCAACCACCAAAACATTGCTGCTCTATTCCACAATAGATCAGAAGCATTGTCAGCGTTGTCTGTTTAACATGGTTTATTTTAATTGAACATGAGGCTAACTTAAGCCTGCTACAACGTCGTCGCACCCATACATAACCATCTGACGCTAGATTAGCGTTCGCGGAACCACCGTATGAAGTCGAACACGTAATAATAATAGCAGTACTATTATTATTGGCAGGAGCGGAAGTTGCATCTAACGCGCTTCGAACGCTAACTGCAACGCGAACGTATCGAAACGTCCCCACTCTCAGTCTACTGATGATTGCCTTTTCATATATTTTTGTCTAGTCCACCTAAAAGCAAAGTGTTGTCGGCAACAATTGTAACAGCGTCGTTTCCGTCGCTGGCGCCTTCGTCATGGCGTTTTTGACGTTCTATCTATTCGAGCTCCTGATTTTTATTTGTTCTTTACCCTTTTCCTTTTCGTTCTTACCCTCCACTGTGACGCTCTCTCAATCAAGACATCACATTGGCTGCTCAGAACTGATCGGCCTCAGTGCGCCACGTTCGGCGTCGACGGAGCTTTGTGACCAGCTATCGTCTAGTCGGAATGACGCCGGTGAGGGTTTGAGGGGTGGGGGGTATACGTAATCTGAATGAATCTTAACGCGCTGGTAGTTATCCTCAATACTAATATCTGATGCTGCCGTAGTCCGCACCGCTTCGGTTCTTCTTAACTACTAGCGATACATTTATTTATATTTAGTGCCTGGTTTTGCCGGTAACAAAAGTGCTGGTGACGGTCCGCAGCTGGCGGCTGTATTGTCCGATCTGTCTGCCTTTAGTGGAAGTGAGACCTTCTCTGACTGGCAGCTAGACAACGGCGGATGCATCGACGAGCAAGCAGCGCGTGTGAACGCCGGCTCTGTCCTGGCCGCTTTAGTCTTTTGGTTCCCACAGGTAAAACCTAGGTAGGACCCTCATCGTCACGCAGTGACGCCGGAAGCGATGTTGACAGAGAGGCAGACGCACAGGTACAGAAACTAGCAGAAAGAGATATAGTAGGTGGGAGAGAAAAAAACACATGGATCGTGGAAGCCGCAGTACATGAGATTTGTTCCTTCGAGAAGAACTACAGAACGCGCTCATAAATAGTAAGCATACACCGCAGGTGCGCTCTCCGCTAAGTTCTATTCGTTTAATGATGACGATGATGATATTAACGGCGTCGTATTCCTGACCCTGTTCCGGTCGGTGATTTCATTAGCTGGACACAGGATATGTACACATAAGTACGGATATACGCAGTACATCAAAAAACTAGTAACCGTCAACTACAGAACGTGTCGAAAGTTCGGTCGTACATAGTGAAGAACAAATCGGTTACACTGGGCGTGCACTAGTTGATCATCATTTTAGCTTCTACTGCTTCAAATAGCACTGGCTGAATAGTCGGCCACGCCGAGCTATTCGCGCGCCATCCAATCCAGACGGTTCACATATGATCATTTGCATTTGACGGTCTCCTACCTTTTTATTGCATGTGGCACTCGTTACGAAGTTTGCGTGACACTATTTCAAAGCTTTTTTCCTCTACTTCTGCTTCGCGGTGCTGCTGTCTATTGGATACTGTTATTCGAGGTCGAATTCGTGAAGCCAAACACTTCGTCCCACCACCTCCTCCTCCGCAGGGCGGCAGCCGAACGAAGTACGAAGTGGTCTCTTTCGTCTTCACGCTCTGTCGCCGGCTCGCCTGGTGATTTCTAACTCGGAGATACTCACTCGCAGCTGATCTTCTCTCTACGGTGTTTAGAGCGATTCCAGCGCACGATACCAATCACTTGGCAGCTCACTGTCGTGTTCTAGCACACGTCCCCTATCGTGCTACGAATGTTTGTATGCTCCGATCATTCAGATGGACTTGTTGCCCCGCTCAGAGCAGCCATACTACCAGGGCTGAGAGCTCTCCGAAGAAACGACACCAACGCTACTAGCGTTGTTGAGTCCGTGAGAGCCGAGTCTGCCAGATTATCCCTACGTGATGTTCTTACGAACGAACGTAGGAGACACTTGCCCGGAATGACGGAACTAAATGTAACCAGCTTCAGGTCCTTGCTAGAGGGACTCCCTTCTATTAAGCCATCCGCTTCCAATTTGGAACAGACTTTCGAAACAGCACGAAGAAGTACGCGGCACGCTTCTAATCAGAGGAATCATAGTCCTGTTCGTTCCAATTTAATGTTGATGTTCCCGTGCGGGTGTTTTGAACTGTTTACGTCCACAACTTGCGCGTTCTCATCTGAATCATACACTTTTGAGACGCTGCAGTCAGTCACTCAGTGAAACGACTCAACCCTTCCTTCACGAGGCTGCTCTGTTGAGACGTAGCTGCAGTCCACTTCGATTTCTTTGTCACCTATTAGCCGTTTTCGTTTTGTCTCTAATTGACCGTACGAAATTTAGTAAACTACCACACCACTGTAAAGCTTACATGATCCGTAGCATGGCTGGCTAGCTCTCTAGCATAGTTGTTTTCTATGAGACGTAACTCAACGGGACAAAAATCGACCGGCGATCATAAATCCAGTACCGTTGATGGTGCTCCTGAAGTCGGTAGTATGTTCGCTATGCTGTAGTGTCGCGGATCAGCCCTGTAACGCAGAACGCACTGTTCAGCGCGGGACCAATGCTTTTGTCGACCCAGGCAGCAGCGCTTCGTCGATCCGTCGCCTGACGGGCATGGACGGAGGACGGACGTCGCGGCAACAAAACAAGAGAGGGCCCCTCCCTACCCACGCCAAAGCCACGGCCTAAGCTGAGACAAGTACTGACAGCAACATAAGCGTCAGACACGGTAGCAGGCCGAGCTGTTCGGTGCTCACCAAGCAGACAGCCAGAGAGGACGGGAGAAAGAGTGACTGGCAGTCGGCAGAAGAAAGCTACCAGCATGGCCATCGGAGCTAGCGCCAGGGTCGCGCTGCGTAGCGCACTACGGGTAATGCGAATAGTTGTAGAAACAGTAGATCGAGCTTGGCAGGCAACTTAGTATGTTACCACTAGCAGCAAGAACGCCAAACCGGTCGGGCTGGCAGCTTCATCAGCTTGTGCGGACTCTCCCCTTTATTCCATGTTTGTCTGTTCATCTGCCGTCCGTCCGTCCGGCTATCCATCGAGCAGCAACAGTGAGGGAGCTGGCTCAGCCGCAGAAAGACAGCCAGCCATAGAGTCACTGAGTGCTCGCTAGTTTCACGGAAGAGCGCATACAACGCGACCAAACCAGGTCTGAACATACTGCCGCAACAAACGATGAAAGATGCCGCAGTGTTTTCGACCAGACGACAAACAGCAACGTCAGCGGGAAATAGGGGGCAATAGCGAAAAGAACCGAATGGGAACGAAGAGACAGGCAAGGGCGAGAATCGCCGCCAAAGCTCAGAACCAACGGTACGGCGATCACCGCCACTCAAATGAGCAAACGTTTGCTCTTAGTCGCTGGCCGCCAGCGAAGAATGAGGAAGGAATCGGAAAAAGCTAAGAAATTATGCCGCTGCAAACCTCTTCGGCCACGGGAGGAGGACAACATACAGAACCGTACTGTTCTAACAGAAAATCCTAGCAGCAGTAGTAATACTAGCGCCATTGGGCCAAGATTTAAATGGCGGAAAGATTGTTAGCACTTTTGATGACCACCCACACCTATATGGAGACGCATAGAATCGCTACACGCACTCGCTTCGTTAAATGCATATGCAGCTACAGAAACTCGTCACAGGGTCGCGCACAGTAGATAGCGACCGTTAATAATAGCAGGGCTCTACGCAACTCTAGGGCTCTGACGTCGACTGGCTAACTTAACGCTGGTTGCTAGGGTGGATGGTCTGCTTCTCGGGTCAACCCGAAACACGCTAAAGAACCCCACGATGTGCGAGTAGCGAAAAGGGCAGAAAGAACCATTATATATGTGGATAGATAAATTCTATTCGAACCGAAAGTGGCAGCGGGCAGGAGTATGCTCGACACATTAGAAAGCCTCGTCTCTCCCTGCTCGCACCAAAATAACAAAGCATTAACAGCGCAAATAGAGCCAATGACACAGACGACATTTACGTCGCCGTCAAAGGAAGCTAGTTTTTTGGGCTCAATTCAGATCAGTTAGTCGGTCGCTAGTGATTCGAACTGGAGTAGGCAGTACCTAGCTGTGAATGGGGCCGTTAATAAAGGCAGAATGCGTCCGCTTCAGAACAACAGCAGCGACAGTATCGTCGAGCCTCAATTATTTCCTTTTATCTCTAGTATGAAAACAGGTCGCAGAGGAAAACAGTTGAAAGCTTGAAACATCATCGCTACGCGTTCCTGCTATTGCTGGTTGATTGTACGGAGCTGCGACATGCGATAGGGAAACAATACTGCACGCAAAGCTACCGAATAGACCGGTCAGTCACCACAAAGATAGCATATTCGTCACACAGTTGGCCATGTCAGGGTCGCGCACTATTAGGGACCTGCCCACATAGTGAAGCAACGAATGAGACGTAATGGAAGTTTTCCTGATACAACAATAGGTAGCACCACCATCGTACCTTGTACAAAAGCTAGCTACTCAAGCAACGGTATTATGAACAAGTTTTTCTCTCTCAATACGTTACCGTATTGCATTTTTTACCACGCGATCTCGTTTGAAACAAGGATAACTTAAGGCAAAACGAGATTTACCGGAGCCAAGAATTTCTCGTGCTGATTGGATCATTTATTAGCAGGTCTGAAGCTTGAGTCCGTTGACTGGTTGCTTGGGACTCTTTACTTTTCAACGTATTGGATTTTGCTGAGAGGTAATTACAAGTGCGGGCAAGAGGCACGTAGACGGGGGCAAAACGCGGGAAAACAATGACGGGCAAGGTTGATGCGTCGATCTCGGAGGACGGCTGAATGAAACACAGAAAATCCGTCGAGACGGCGTCAGGGATGCTACTCAATTATTACGTACATCTAAATTAAAATCTAAACATAACAGAAATGACAAGCTTACATAAGTGGAATGAAAGGCTTCAGATTGATTGCTTCGTCACAAACGTTGTTACCTTGTAAGTGTCGAGCATCCATGTGCATATTGTACCTAACATGTACCTATCAGAAACGATCAAATAGCTTATTTTTATAACTCCTGAGAAGAACATTGCTCGATTAGTCAGTCAAATTTTTGCAGATATTTATGAGAAATTCAGGTGGAGCCAAGCTAGGCACACGTGTTATGGAGAAAAAAAAAAACAGATTACGAGCAAGCTGCGTAATGATTTTACTGGTGATCAAGCGGAACTGCACGGAAGAAGAAATGCAATTCAATAAAATCACCCAGTAAATACTTTCTAGTAGAATTTCGATGTTATATGGTTCAGGTGCATGTTATTAAGGACTTCAAATCCTAACGTCCTGATCCACTCATTCTGACGGTACCATTAGAAACGGATTTTCAGCTTAGCTGTGTCCTTTTATTCTCATGACTGCAAAGGATTTAGCTTGGCATCTGTCGATCTAATTCGATTAGTTGTGCTATGGACGGCCCACAGCTCAATGATTTTACGATCATGCGCAAAACTAGCATGTAAACAGTAAAAAATAGTTATTTTGCCATCGCCAGATGACTGAGAACGGCACGGTGTATTATGCCCAGGTAACGCAGGTCAATCAAATACTAACAAGCTTCAAAACAACTTTTAGACTTTATCATGATGTTTATCAATGCAGTGCATAAACATCTGCGCTTGATTGGCCGGCATAGCGATTACCGCGGCAGAATCTTGTAGCTTCCATCCAATATAGCCTATCAAAACGATCTTGAGCTGCATTCGGAAAAGACACCGAGGCTTTAACTACTTTTCTAGTAAAAGAACCCCCGATATCAAACCTCGACTTGGTTTTTTTACCTAGTGACAAAGCATCTACTGTAAAAGTGATTTATCTAATAAATTTAATTTGTCAGTTGGTTGTAAACAATAATAGTAAGAAACTAATAGTGAGTTATTTGCTATAGTCCTCGTACAAGACCAAACGTTTATCTCACCAAGAGTGTACGTACCATTATCGTTACAAGATCGTCTACTCTTGTAAACAATTTATCTTGGCAGCTGCAGATAGCCATGTCCTGTGTCCCAAGTGGATTGCCACCAGAACGAGTAACCGTTCTTTACGTTTGCTGCTCATAACGTCTAGTTTAGACGTAAACCTATACTTCCTCCGTCTGACCTGGCACCGTCGCCCATTGCTTTGAACTCGCATGTAGTTATCCGGTTATTGAGTCCAACTACTGGAGCATACATCCGTTCGATCCCTCTGTAACCGTATCTCAGTATTCTGTGCAGATAGGGTCAATATAAACTACTTACAAGTTCTTTTTCGGTAATCTTGAGTGGAGACACTATTCGTTCTCCAAGCGAGCCTCTTGTATGTCGGATATATTCGATTCAAGGCTTAATAGACAGAACCAATAGGACGTAATGAGGTCAACTTTTCTGCGCAGACCATATGGTTATTTTAGATGCTGCAAAATATGAGACTGTGGCAGCGTGTGTGGAACAAGTGTCTCACGAATAAGGGATTAAATACATCTGAGCGGGATATATTTCGCCTCAAACGGTCAGTTGGTGTAAATAGTATTGGAGCCGATAAGAGGCTAGCAAAGCTTTGCGCCGATACGAAATTTGTGTACCAATACGAAATCTGCCATATGTGCCTGAAGAGTACAACGAATCCGTAGCAGACCCTTCATGTTTAGTTGTTCGATTCCATATGTCCATAAGCACTTCAATGAACAGATCGACGCATAGGTTATTATGTGATACTGCACACGTGGTAATATGTAGGTACCTTTAAGTGAGCGCTAAATAAACGTAGTCTGCTAGTTCTGCAAGTCAACTCGAGAATACATTTAACCCATAGTATGCAGTGGTACAAAGAGGGAAAACTAAGACAACATAATCTAAAATGTTTAATTACAGTGTATGTGTAAAGCATCGAGTAGATAGTATTATGAAGTTGCCTAAAAACACCCATCTCAGTTACGCCTAGTGCGCTAATGAACCCGTTGGTGAAAAAATGCCTTGTCGCTGCCTCTCCTGAAAACCACTATCGTACGATACAGGCGCTAACTGCTCTGAAGGTCCGCTTAGTTTTTAAACCAAGCACGCCGAAATGCGAGAGGTTATCGAAATGTCGGCATTTTTTTGCGTCGCGGATCGTTCCATCCGTGACTTTATTAAACATATAACAGAACATTTCTCGCTGGCACCGAACGTTCGATTCGCCGTTGCTAAACCCAAGTATGATAGCTCTCGTGTGCGTCTTAAGCACACCGTTGCGTTAGATGTGATCAATGCACATTCGACATTTACGGTGCGAGGGTGCCGTCTGCCGATCACTTGCATCTGTGAAACTGTAATTTATACGATATCGTCCAAAAGTAGGGAATCTGTTCTTTAACGGAATGTAGCAGATCGTTAAATATTGATTTAAAGATTCGATCTGCTTAATGCTCAGACTCATATAGCTCAGTGGTTGTACAGCATAATGCAACATGGTTCTGCTTTCTGGAATGGGTCTGCGTTAGCTCGACCTCGGGCTGACCCATTTGCCTCTGCTAGCTTTAGGACAGCGTTCGCTGGATGCCCGATCTTGAGCTGGGGCGATGCCCGAGAGAATGTAGCTCTTTTAGGACAGGTGACAGCCGGCGAGTTCATTACTTGCGCAGGTGAGGCTTCGTATGTCAACTCGTTGTGTACGCTCAAATACTTTATGGGTCAAACATTAAAGACAACACACGAATCCCTAGTAATTTACCTTCGATATCGATACTTATTAAATTGAGCTACGATCAGTATTTAATTGAGTTAATCTGTTCGTTTCTTCAAAAGCGAATCTTGCTAGCAGCATCTCGAGACCAGCAAAACCAAACAAGATTTCTCCCTTTAATTAACATACTTGGACTAGATCTAGAATCAAACTTAATCCTTTCAACTGCCTAGGAGCATCAGCTACGCCAACGTTTTTGTACCACAAGAAGAAGGCTTTGAGGTAAGGCAGGAATCGGTTGCTAATAGCTACTATCTAGACATATCTCGTTATATACACATTATACATAATATAACGTTTTAAATATTCAAGGGCTCATCCGGAATATCTAAAATATTCTTTTGGTACGCGGAATAGGTTCAGGTCGAAGAAGTCCTATGAACGATTCCAGTCCTAGCCTAGTTTTCCGATTATCATCGGAAGTTTTCTAAAGGACCACGATTCGAATGTAAGTGACTCTGGCTATACGTTCACGTTCATTGCCGCTACTGATATCAAATACAAATGAATGCCTTTAGCGTTTCACAGGAGGATGGTTGTAGTATGATGGGCTCACGCTCGATCGACAAGGCAATATACGTAGCACCCAAATAACGCAATCCACAATATCAATCTATCATTAGTCAAAATAGGAATTTCACTACGGCATCTAGAAAGGCAGAATCACAAAAGCTCTCATCCAGTTGATGTTTTTTAATGCTGTACCTTCTTTAGGCAGGTGCGGAAGATAGTATCCTTGCGTGTTTTTTTCATACTTTTTCGGTCCTACCGTCTTGACTACCGTCCTAAATTGTAAAAGGACTTGAGAGCTAAAACTATCAGAACGAGTGCATAAAAACGTTCGTTGATATAAATATCTTCCGCAGTTTGCTTGTACCCCGCAGGCTTCAGGATGAGTTTTAACACTCTAAAATATGAGTACTATACACGCAGAAAAAAGAATCGAAGCCTGTATAAGCAGCTCTCACATGATAACCTGAGATACAAACACAGATGGCATCATGTAGTTTTTTGGGTCCTATTGGGGATTAGGTAGGAGAGATCACATTCTTATACAGTAAAAGGCGGGGGTTTATAATGAGCTTCTAAAAACACACTAATCAGGTGCAGTTGTCACCAAATAGTACTATACATCAAGGTGGTAATTATACTATGGACCTCTGCACCAGTAACGGACATCGACGGGTTAGGTATATTCTGACATCATCATTGTAGAACGCTCAATGCATTTGAGTACTTTTTATTTGCTTATTTTTTTCACATAAATAGGTATTAATCTACAATTTTTACCTCGGTTTAAAGTACGAATCCATTGTTTCCCGACCAGCAGGCCCACCTTTCTCCGCTCTCCTCAAATATAACGGCTAATAATTGAATACAGCACAACAATCCATCAAAGAAATTGACTTCGCCAGTAGTTCGTGGGGTAAGAATATGGAATTAAATGAATTGCAGGTTTGTCGTTTTATCGCAACAGAGCTGCTGTTTATAGCATTTATATAGCTGCAGACGATTTTAGATGGTGGATGTTGGCGCTCAATCTTTGTTAGTTAAGTGATGATATGTATTAGCTGGAAGGCTGTGAGCGCTAACAGATAGAAAGATATAGCTGAGTACGAGTGTGGGTTTTTCTCCGTAGAGCCGCGTGTTTCTGTTCCAGATAACTAGTTTAAATTTCGTCTGTCTCCTATATATCTATGCAATGTCGTTTATTGTTGATCATTTCAAATGGAAAGGACAAACGATTGATAATGTTAAGTGAAGGACATTTCACGTCAGGACGTTTCGCACGAACAAGCAGCTTAGTGTCGCACGTTCGTGGAGGAGTACTGTAGCATTCAGATAACATACGAAAGGTACTAGCTCACGAGTAACTATTTTAACATACAGCATTTCTTTGGGTCATCCCTTCTCTCTTGGACAGTTAAATATTTAATAATCTAAAAATCATTTGCTATTTCTCGACCCAGTTTCACTGCTGCGATGATTCGATACGTACGGAAGTTTTCTAAAGGTCACGTAGAGGACAAACGGTTTTTTAATAAAGCATCCTTGGTGTAGAAAAAACCGCTAGTCTTGGATTACATCCATCTTTGTCGTAAAACTACATGCACGGAAGTGGCAATTTATTGTTTAATAATAACCAATGAAGGACACATACATACAATGCTTAACAAGCTTGACACGTTCAAGTCTGCCAAAAGATCGTATCACGCATAATAATCAAGAATATAATTTATTAGTCTCACTTTTATTCAAAACAATGTTAGCTTAACTGATGGGGGAGTCACATTGACCTATCATGTGTTACCTTAAATTTGCATAACAAAGGAACATGTTGGTCAAAAATTAACATGCACAACATATATGTTATAAACATTCAGTGTATGCGCATGCATATAATGCATCAGACAGCTCGAGAGTTGAGCTTGCGTCGATGTTTGACAACGGTTACCTTAGATCCGCCTAACTAGGTGAGGTTACATTACCGATGACCCATAGATAAGAGTTTCTGGGTGACTTCCATATCGAATTGCAGGATAATTCCAACACAGGACACCATTACGCCGAGAAATGCTAAAACCGTTGCCCTACAGAGGATGAACGGATCCTAAATTATGAGAGCATCCCAGCTGGCGTAAAAGAGACTAGACGTTCGACCTCGGCAACAAGAAAAGCATCAATAGTCAACAACCAAGTTTTCAATTATGTTAACTGCTTATTGGAAGGTCAGGTGGCAGCTCAGGAAAGCGTTGCGATTTCGTATAGGTAATAAGACATTAGAAGGCTTGAGTTAGCCTCGTCTAAAGAGATATCCTTCTGGATGATCAATGAAACATAAGTAAATGTGACGAAGTCTTCACGTAGTGCGTGAAAATGATTAGCGAGAACACATGATGAACGCCGGACACCTCTAGCCGGAGCCGCGCCTTGAAAGCGAAAGCAACCGACCAATTTTGGGAAGATCCAGGTTGGCCGTGCAGTTCGCACGCTGTCCAACCGATTCAATGAAAAAAAAACAATATCATCATCAAAGTTTCATGTGAACACAAGATAGAGCGCTACTGATAGTGACTAGGTAATTTTTAGAGGTACAAAAGTGAGAGAATACATCCACAATCCTTGTGAGTGCGATTGCGGTCGAGTGATGATGGATGATCGTTAGTGACTTGCTTGTCGCGTGCAATAGCACGCCGGTCAGTGAAAGGCCGATAGAAATCCATTTGCGTTGCGTGAAGCCGCCGCAACGGATGCGACACAGCATTACCACGAACCGTTTTTCGTATTGCCACAAACACGGATAACAGTAAAAGTTTGCAACAAGTTCCGACACGTTGAGGGCAACACGGACGTTGTTTGTTGACGACGCCTTTTTTCCTTGCGGCACATACAGCACGTTTTGGTAGCCAATACAACAGATGCACGTAAGTATAACCGCAGCTGCTAAAACTACACAGTTCTTGCCTCTGAGTGAGTTACTTCGGCGGTAGTCACGGTGGTAAAACAGCATTCGAAGAGATGCAGATCCGCCGGAGACGGTTCTTTCTGTGCCATCCGCGATTCATATTCCCCTTGGGTGACAAGCTTTTTGCCTTTGGTATCACACGATACAGCTTCATCGTCTTTCAGAGCAGAAAAGTCTTCCGCAGGTGCTTGAACCATCCGCTGCGTTACGGATCCTTAATCCACTGGGCAATAATATACACCCACAGAGCTTCCACACTAGTTCCCATCATAAGGCTACATTACATAATACTCAGGAAAAAATATAGGGCAACAGGAGTGAAGCAAACGAGATGGGAAGGTAACTCTAGAGTAAGGAGAATAAAGGGAGGAAAGGTTTTCGGTGGGCGATATCTGGAGTCTGTCGGCCTGGTCACAAGCCTCCACTGATATCCAACAGGAACAAGGAAGGAAAGCTGTTGATTGGTGGACACGATGACACCAAAGTTGGCAAGACGATAAACAATGGGGGGGATGAAAATTTTATCCCCTAGGCCTTGTGAAAAAAAAGTCGCTGTCGTTTTAGTCTTTGTCGTAGACGGTAGGAGCGATAAATTAAACTATAACGTACGTACTCACAGCAAGGTATCTCAAGTGAAAAGGTCTTCCCAGTATCGCAGTTAGATACCGCAACGACCGTCGAAGGCAATGTTGAAATAATCGGAGGGATAAACTTTTCGAAGGATTTGAGATCTAACGAGTTGTTGACGTGTACATAACTAATGGCTGCAATGGCTAATGGCTAGCAAACTGTAATTGTATTTCTTAAAAATGGGCGCTTGAACCAGCGACAGCGTTGGTTTAGGCCAGAAGCGTCTAGACCACCTAATACTGAGTAAGCCTTCAATGTTTTATCACAAAAAGAAATTCATTTTTACGTGAGTTCCAAGACCGCTGAATTGCACAGGGATTCTATTACATCACCGACGAAATTCGGCCTAAAAAAAGGTGTGGATGGTAATGATCATCTGTCTCACTTGTTCTTCCCCATGACAAGCTCAAGGAAAAATTAAGTTTGGCGGATTATATGAGTTTTCGTTATTATTTATACTTCATTTTATATTATTAACCTCATACGCATCGTCTATGGCGCATATACATAGACACGTATAATATCACTTAGCTTTCAAATTTTTTTCACTATATAGCCATCAAAAACATCTGACGAGTCACTTTCGGAGGAGGTTCAGGGGCACTTCTACTTGTTAACGCGCTGAGCAAGAACCGCTGGACATACTGCCGTTAGTCAATGAAATACCTAATTTTAGTTTCATAGTTCATGAAAATGCGCACAATACTCTCATTGAGATTAGGGCAGGATGAAAAATGGAGTTGCTAAGGCTGTAGGGCGGTACTCTTTCCATGCATCAATGCTGTTAAGCGTTTGGTGTCCGCCCCCCTGAGTGCATCTGCAATAGTCTGCGTGAAACATCCGCTGTGAAAATTCGTTAGAAACTTTTAAATACGTGCTAAAATCTTTACTTAGGACGTATTTAAAAGTTTCGTGAAACAAAATATTAACATTATTAAACAATATCAAATATGACTGAGGATGACGGAACATTTCGATTCCTCGAAGGGTCATCGATCATCAATCATTTATAACGAGCAAACGTATTGGTTCTACGAAGCTCAAATGTATCTAAAGTCTCGTTTTCTCCTCATTTATGAGGTATATTACTACACTAGTTCTGCCACAGTTTATTCATCTTATTGTTGTTGTTGTTGGCTAAAGGATGGAAATTCATTTGTATAAGAAATATCCAGGCGTTCTCTGCAAAAGCTGGCTATATTATTCTCAAAGGAAAAATTATTTAATCCTTACAGAAGATGTATACTGTTTCTAACCTCTGACCTTTGTGGAAATAGCTAATCATTTCTGTTACGGTGGTAATTTATATGAAGAGCTAATATGTGAGGTGTAGGGCACAAAAAAAGATGTTTTTGTTTTAAGAATAAGAAAAAAACCTTCACGCGATTCGCTATCACGCACGCCTTTCTTTTATGGCGTATCTGCGTTTTCGCTAATTTACACAGCATTTCTGGATTAAGTTCCAATGTTTGCAATGAACGACGCCATCTTTTTGACGAACGATGATTCGTACATCTCTAAATCCACTTTTCCAGTTAGTAGATTATGCACGCTTTGATCTGAAAACCTGCAATACAGACGGGCCATCTTTATAAAATTCTAATCACGAGGTATTTCACTTTTCTGTTGTTGCTCTCAAGCAAGTTTCACTAACGTCAGAAGTGACTTAGCCGAACAATTGCAGGATGTAGATACGTACATCGATATTCAGAAACCGAATCATCTGGTACGAGTTTGGCCGAGGTTGACATCGGGTAAAGATGGCCGAGAAATGGTCTGCGCAATTTCAGTGGCTATTTCCAATGTTCGTCATTAATCTACGTAAGCTTTGATATCGACGTCGCCCATTGCTGATCCCGTTTTGAGCACAAAATCCTCGCTCTTTGCCCATTTCTCAAGCTTACTTTTGATTTGCCAATCAAACTGTAGAATGATTGCTAGACAGGATACCATTCCAGCAAAAAATGTTACGGTTGTACCTTTGCAAAACAGGAACGAGTCCCATATTGTCAGTGAGTCACGTTCCGGGTCAAAATCTAGGATGCGACTGATCTCTGCGACCATCAAATAATCTGACTGCTTGACTAATAGCTTATGAACGGTGTCTGCAGTAACTCGAAGACGCTGAATCACCTTTGTCGCTGCACGAGACAGGAGCGAGATTTGCCCGAAGAAAAAGATTGACAGCATAATCGAATTGATGTATTCCTGCTGGTTCTTGAAGATGACCATATTTGATAAGCACAGCAGTAGCGATAGAAACATCTTAAGATACAAGATCAAAATTAGCAACGAATAAGCCCGATTGAGTGCGCAAATTCGTGACCGGTGTGCCGATTTGAAGGTCATTGCGGAAAGGCACAGTTCGTGTACGTTTAATAGAGGACGTGTCTTTATTTTGGCTGACATCTGTTGAAGGTATTCTTGAATCTCGTCAGCGAATGCCATCGTTAGAACAAAGTACATGATCATAGCAAAATGCCAGAAGATCTTAAACGGTGCGTAGACCACATAGCAGACCTGAACCATTCGTGAGAAATCTTTAGGATAAGCAACATGCTTGTGAATTAGTAATGTGGTGTGCGTTACCACTACCAGTACGGACAAACACTGCAGCGCCATCAAAAAGCCGTTACGTTTCGCCAGACGCGTTGTCCGGGCTTGCTTGAGAAGTTCAGCTAGCGGCCGTTGATTTTTCCATAGGATGTATGCACAGTAAAAATGACCAACTGCGTCGGTTACTGACAAAACCTTGGCTGCAACTTCTGTTGATGAGCTCGATGTTCCGTGAACGACCCATCGATAGTTTTGGTAGGACACCCGACACATTGCCAGCACCGTGATTATCATGAACATGCTTCGTACACTTTGCTGCCGCGGCGTCAGCTGCTCAGTTTGAAGCCAAATTCCAAACATTTTGAAGAATAACTCCATCACACGCATTGCCAGTGGCGCCTGCTTTTGCCGTTTCATGTGTAACGGAACGTAACTAAGCCTGCGGCTCGATGGCCGAGATGGGGCGCCTAAATCGCTCAGACAAATCGCGTCGTGATAGAAAAAGTCTCCCATTATCAACTAATCACAACTTCTGTTGTAACTATATGCTGCGGCTAACTGTAACTAGCAGTTACTTAGATAGCGCAGAGTGGCAAGGTGCCTCACGTGGATGAAGGCTCGAAGTCAAACTCTTCGAGGGGCTAGTTCAATAACGAAGAGTAACGGAGGATGCAGACTGGAAAGGGACACACGGTAGGAAAGGGCAGCAGCCCGCCTGCCCCTTCTATACTCGTTTTCTATGTTACATAAACACGTTTGTTACCTAAAAGATTGGGCGCATTTGCATCAGAGAGGCAAATGTAGCAGACTTTTTTCGCTGATGCTTTCAGCCCTAACCATACATAAATATGCCATGGAACTTATTAGGAGTATCCGTTGCTGGCGTGCTGGAGGCTAATTTGTAAATTGCCCCTGCGTGCCATCCCATACATAACTGCTGCGAACGGCAACAATATCCTCCGATGACAGGAGGCCATATATTGAGAAACTAATAAACGATTCTTCTTATGAGTGGATAAACGCCGCGCAAATGGTTATTAGCAAACAACATAATGTAAGGATCTAGATAATGCTATAGGGGTGTAGCTGAAGGGAACAATTAGTCCTAATATGTACGAGAAGGTCAACCACACCTTCTCCGGCCAAGTAGGTCGAGCGCTGCATATGAATACCAATGAACAAATCTTTGAGGTTCTACAGTTTGTACGATGAAACATTGCAGAGTACGATTGGATTGGTAATTTATAGCTAAGTGGCCAAAAGCATCCCGCGCATCTACCAAATAGCCCGCTGGAAAATGGGTGCCAGTCATTTCTTGTCTGGTAATAAATCATCGTCATCATCTTAATTTGTCAAATTCCTATTCATAGCATGAAAAGCCGTTTGAACGAGTTTTTCTAAGTACAATTTAAAGGATTTAGATTAGAACTTTAACGATTATGAGTAACCGAAAGATCAGTCGAAGCCTGCTGAACAAGAAATATGAATATTGCACATTGTCCTATTTCCTTACCAGCGTCGACAACTCGCGTATGGATCATTTCCTTGCAGACTTTTCGTACATAACAGTGAATAAGCCATTATGCAAAAGCGTTATCTTATTATTTCAACATCGGACTGGATAAAGAGTATACCCGTTGGGTATGCAGGGTTAGTACAAAAAGTCTCATGTTAGGGATTGGCTATGACCGTATAGCCCGATTCATAGATGCGATGACCATAAACAATTACGTAAAGCACGATTTCCCTCATTGCTGACATTTAGACGTCTGAAATATTGGTCCTCTCTCTATCTGATGAACTCCAAGCAGCAAGACTAGCGGAGCATAGATAGTTAAGTATATCATATTGTATGACATCGATGATCTACGACATGAAGAAGATGAACTATTTATCAACAGAAACGAAAAAGATAGCTAGGAGAGTACTATTGTACGAAGACTAGTCAGCGAATTTCAACGACCCATTTCGACGACCGGCCATCTTTCGGATATGGATGGCCCCAGAAGGATGTGCTGGGGACTAGATAGCTGACGTTGGGCCTAAGATAAGATTTGCATTATCTACTATATGTGATCGCTAGGCCCTTGCGGTGTTTCCATGCTCAGGAGCTCTACATTGGAAAGAAGATTAGATGAGAGAATGTCTAATATTTAAGAGAATGGTAATTTTGCGTATGGTTTAGCATAATAGTATATGTAATCCTAATAACATAGTCATTATAAATCTGCCTAAATTATACTTTAAGAAACAATGGTTCTCCTATTAACCATGTTTCCCGTAGTCCTTCATAGGTAAACTAAAAGCTTAGGTTAGTTTTAGGTCTGGGGCTCAGACCTGGCTGTATATACTAAGAGCCGGCCGTCTAATCAAATGATGCCTGACAGCGGTAGCGGACGTAAGACCCGAAACGCAAAGAAATAAACTGAAAGCAAAGTCGAAAGGGATCTACACGAAATATGTTGCTTCAGTTAATTGCCTAATGACGCTTGAATAGTATGATCAAGCATTTGAGTAAATGAGCGATCCAGTTTCTAACTATAATGAAAGTAAAGGCACTGATTGTAACAACAAAGTATGGTCGGGATCATCGATAGATAATATATTATTGTTATCATGCCCATTAGATAAACTCTGGCATAAACTCTGCGTATTGATGGTGATAACCGGTTTGGAAATATATTCTAAAATAATTTTAGCCTGTTTTAACGATTCTCCCGGAGCTCTATACTGGATATAAAGTGTAGGAAAGAAAGCTTGGAAGAGGTGTCTATGCTGAGGATAGTCTGTTGAACACTTTGGAGCCCATAAGCTGCAAAACTTCGCGGGCAGCAAGGTAAAATAGATGGTTTCGTCTATATTTTACCAGCTATTTGCGGTGCAAACAAATTATGTAAGATTTCTATATCATTGAAGAAATTCAAATTGCATCTATTCTCTTGATATCTTTAGGGTAGATAGGGTAGATTTTCCAAAAAATCGCATGAAAACTGTGAATAATGTAAACCATCAATTTTGGGAAAAAAGAAGCCTGTGGCTCTGTTGGGATGCATCCAGCGCGAAAAGATTGAATTATAGTTGATCTTTGCCGCTGTTTCAAAAGTGACGCACTGCTGTTTACCATAATGAGTTTTTGTTTGGTTCTTGAAAGAACTGGCTTCCGTTTGGTAGCTGGAGTGGCGCATGAGCGCATGCTCGATACGACAAAGAGCCCGCCAAAATGTTCCCTATTTGAATGCACCACTCTATAGACAAATCTCTCCGATGGCAGGAAGGCATACATTAAAAAACTAATAAGCGGTCTTCCTTATGAGTGGATGAACGACGTGCGCATATATATATATATATATATATAGTAGTAAACAGGACGATGTAAGCATCTAGATGATGCTCGTGGGTATGTAACTAAAGAGAACAATTAGTCTGTGTAGATAAGAGAAGGGCGTAAGCAACACTACGGACAAGTAAATGCTGTCACACAAATAAGACCTTTGAATGTCACAGCAGTGAGTCTCATCAGGGGTAACACCTTGAAACGCGTCTTTTCACCATGTTCGGCCAACTACATCCGTAGATTTAAAACTGAGTGCTCAAAAGCACCCCGTGCATGAAATCAGGTTTTATTAAAATAGGTACCGCTACTTGCGATTTGATAATAAATCGTTATCGTCCTAATTTATCAAATTATTATTTATATTACGAAAAGCTATTTAAATAGATGGACGTTATTCAACTCACTCAGCATGGTTTAGGCTGGAGCTCTAACGACCCTGAGCGAGCCAGGTATATTTTGCTTGCGCTCGTACCATAGCCCCTCAAGTTTTTTACGGGATCTAGTTTCAAAGCGTTATGTTTGTTTGCCGCATTTAACGGATGTAATAAACAGTTGTTCCGGACCAACAGGGGGCAGTTTATTGATCCTTATCTGAATTCGGCTTATTTGCTAGTGAACCGCCGCACTTTGAGCAATTTTGCATTTGTGTGGTCAATAGAATATAATGTGTTTCTTCCAATCAATGAAATTCGCTTATAGTCGTCAATACATGCGTATTTGTGTGCCTTTGTCAGCGTGTGCTGGATGTATCGTAGACAACAAAATATGCCGTGTTGCAGTTACTATTTGTGCTTGTATACATATGTATACTTTTGTACATGCACAAGTAGATCTAAGAGCTCTTAGCACAAATCTCGAATAATTACGGGGTGGAGGGAAAGGATGTCGTTGTCCTGCTTTTGCACTTTTTTTAAAGCCTACCGCTACATCGATTCGTCTTACGGTATCAGATATTTATTATTGGTGCTCACAAATACTTCACAGATGTAATGCAAGTCTGAGTACTATTCTAAAGGTTATACATTTTATCGGAAATCAATATCGTGCATCAGGGCTCCAGAACCGAAAAAAAGACTGATTCATAAATGCGATCGTCATGTAGTTATGAGCCTGTATATGATTATCGGTTTCAGTGTCGCAGTATTGCTGGCCAAAAAACGGTAATATTCCGGATATAATCTTATGATAGAGCTGCCAAGTGATTTGAAAAGAAAGCAGAATTTATCCATGTTCTACTTCGATACAACTAACAAAGACGATTTGATTAATCTTTTTCGTAATAATATAAACACTCGACAGAGGTTGAGGATGTATCTTCGACATGTTGGAGCATTTACTTTCGTTGAACAGCCACGGGGTTCATGCGCCATCTGTCCTGAGCAAGCTGAAGGAATAGCGGAAGAACGCTTTCCGTTATTGTGATGTTCAGGTCCCTGTCAGTTAGCAGCTGCAGGAACGACAATATTGGCAAAAATGGCAACATTCTAATCAGAACAGCAGAATATAGGCTATGACCTTATAATAAAATAGGTTATTACCTAATATAGCTAGCTAAACCCTTCCGTCCACGGACCGTTCGAATGTCGCGGAAGGCGCGTTGTCTCCATTTGTAGAAGTTGGCCCTTATTGCAACTGCACCCTTTACCAGCTGCCGGATTAAAAAGAAATAGCATCTACGGCGTATATATATATATATATACGTATGTTTGCAATGCATTATATATTCCTTAATTTAAAATATGGTCTTGTTCTTTATAGCCTCTTATATTTTTCAGAGAGAAGGTTCAGGAATGCGTTATTATTATGACTTTTTTTCTGATCGAAGCGTTTTTATTGAGTAACGTTTACATGAGCAGCTTGAAAATAAACACTTTACAAATTAGCTACTAAGCTATAATATTCCGCATATAGCCTGATAATGTCCTGCAATGCTTCTTCTAAGCTGGCCTGTCGTCGCGCTTATTGGGTAACGTCGAAATCAACATTTAATGCTCCTGTGACAATACAAGCTACTGTTCTAGATTAAGAGGGTTCTGTGGATAGAGCTATCAGGCATCATTTAACTTAATATGATTTTAGCACATTGTTAAGATTTCTAATCACTGTACAATCTAATCTAACCTTGACTCCACTATATAATTGAACGTCGTCCTCTAGGAATGGATAAATGTCTCAAGTCCACGTCGGCGTTTCGTGCCTTCTAAACGGTCCGTTACTCTGATTCATATCCTTGCGTTGTTCCTAATAGCGTTGTTTCATTTTAACATATTATGAGAAACGAAGATTCTGGTAGATTAATATATGACTCAGAATACCTACTTCATGCAAGCCCTCCATCGTCGGGGCATAAGCTCATTCCCCACTTGTTCATCGATTACCCTGATGAGGACGGTCGGCTTACGCTTCCGGATATCGATGTCGACAGTGAAAGCATGCGTGCCTTCTTCGAGTTTACCTATATAGGAACTAAGTCTTGCATAACGACTGAAAACGGCTTTCGCTATATCCGGACAGTTTACCTCAAACTTAGCATTATTTGTTCTTTACCTACAAAGACTGGGTCGCTCTTATAAAATGCATAGTTATTTTTTTAGGTAGCCTTCGTTCAGTCAGTTTCGTTGAGAACATACGGATAATATCCGTCATAATTAAAGTTCGTGTTCGAATCGAAACTGAGTGGGAAGTTTTTCCACCACGTATCGTATCCTCGTAGCATAAAAAGTTCATTTGCTGGCAATCATTTACTTGAACAATAAACAATTAAGTTAAACAAGTAGATTTTTTTAAAATATATATATATATATATTATATATAATATAATAATATAATAATATAATAATAATAATGCACCTTTTTCCTATGTCGAGTAATGAGCACGACGACGTGTCGGGAAGGATATTGCAACGAACACAAATATGACATACAATTAGGTGGGGAAGGGACGGGCGCACGTTCACATCTATAAACCATTGTTCATTGAATAGACAAGAATAACAGCAGTATGTAGACTATGATGGTAATAATGTGTGATGGTAACATTGGCGTACACTTACAGCATCTCTTTAGTATGCTATGTAGTATTTCCTATTTATTTGTTAACTGCTTTTGGTAACGTGCATTTTGTGAGCACTTATTTTATTTTAACTACGCGTAATTACGTAAACAGATCAGCGTACTCGCTAGGTACTTTTTAATTTGGCAACTTAAATACGCAGTATCAATTCGGACGGAACATTACGTTTTTAGGCCACAACTATAGCCATTTACATAATACAGGTTATTTTCGACTGGATACGGAAGGGCCGATAATAAACCGTAGCATTTTATTTGACGATTCAGTGGGTACCGTAATCGCCGCGTTAGATTTGTACGTTTCCGAGTGACTACCGTCGCTTACTAAGTTTCGACGTATTCCACGTGCTTGCTTTGTTCGAGGCAGGCGTGGCTATAAACAATGTAGGGGAACCGAAGTTCCGTAATGTTATAAGTTGCACGTGTTTTGAAGCACTATTTTGTAAACTATGGGCAGTTGACCACCAGAGAAGAATGTTAGCGACACGCGTCGACATGCTTGGAATAACGAATTTTCTGCAGATCAATATTCAGGTTTGTCTAGCATCTCGTCAGGGTCAAAGGACAATATTACGTTAGATTAATTATGATTTATCTAGAAATTACATTAGATTTATACTTTCGTCCTCACCGGACACTTCCTTTCATTGGTCTTTTGTTAAAACTCATTTTACCATCTGACCTTTGATTGCCAATTGACAAATTGTAGCGGGCTGTCCTGGATCGTTCTATGGTGAATAAATATATCGTTAATAAACCGCCAGCGCTAGTGACTAGGGTGAGCGTATCAGAACGGTCCTTTTGATGCTACAGTTTCAACCATCAATCGGCCGATCAGTTTGCATCCTTCTAAGTTATTATGTTGCAGGACGGCGAATGGTATCAAAGCTCGCGTCAGGGCCGCCGGATCCCCAAAAACTCTCTTCAGCAGGTTTAGCAAATGGCTCTCTACAAGAAAGACTTTTTCGTAGTTCGTGACGACTCTGATCACGTCTACTGTTTCTCAAGTAAACGCAAACGCATTTGGTATATCGATATCGCTCACAATACCCTTATATATACACACACGCCTACGTCATAACCGACAATGATTGTGAACTTCTATATCTGAACGTACGTACCGAGTATATTTTATTGCTTTGCTTTACATTAAGTTCAGAAGCTCTAACAATCTTGCTCAACTCAACCCAAGATGATACCGAAATGGTAAAGCTTTTATTGGTGATTATGATTAATTTCGAGTAGAGTGACAGCGTTACATTGTATCTCCCTGAAACAGCTCAAGGGTTATGTGTAGGCTTGTTTTTGTGTCTGAAAAAGCGACACGCCGAGACGAACAAGTTCGAAATTATTCTCTCAAAGGCTATCATCCTCAAACAAAAGTTCACCACAATCGACTTCACCCGCGAGGATCGCGATCTGAGTACCTAATTGGCATTTTCACAGTGTGAAACGCGTAAGTTCCTATTTTGTGTCCCTCTCAGAAGGATCGGTCCCAGTCGTATCGGTCCTGACTGGCGGACATGATAATCTTCGGAACACAGTTACATGAGATTTGGGGAAGCGGCGCACTCGTCTACGATCTCAATGGCAAATCTTTCAGCCGAAATCTTTACTAGAACCATTGGCTCGATGCTGATGTCTGCCCATTTCGACTCAACTATAAATTGTATTCGGTCGCGCCGACGGATAGAAAGCCTGAGCACGGACCAATTTTCGATGACAACTGGCGACAGATGCAGACAATATCAGCACAATGTATAGGAGAACCAGGCCCTTGTTAAAGACAGTTGTATCTGCATAAGCGAGCCCTACCGCTCAATTGTCTACGCGACAGAGTCCTAAATGTACTGATTATGCCATTGTGAATCGTGAACGTGGACGTACAGGATAATTGGTAATTTCTCTACCGAATTTATACGACTATAGCAGTAGTTATAACTATCTTTATTATCGTAGAGGAGGCTATCTATCGCAAAACGTAGGCTCAAACCATAGCACCGGACTTCCCCCGATGAATTAGATAGCAACAAATTTCAATTGCATAAAATAAATTTATGTGGTAGACCTTTTAAATGAATTTCTGTCTCTGTTTGAATAGAAAAAAAGAGCTATAGTAAGAAAATCTGTATAAATTGTAACATCGCTAAGGTCATCTATGCGAAACAAAAAACCGTGTTTACTTAAACCCAGTCGTTTGTTGAAGTTAAAACTGAGCTTGTTCTAAATAAATATCATAATCATAGATACATACATTTCAGTGCTTTCTTTCTTTTCAGTGAAAATAAATGTATTGTTAAGGTGATATACAGGTATATAGAAGGGTTATACAGGGATATATAGAATAAAGTTAGGATGAAAACAGTTTGCGAAGTTTGAAAGCGTGTGCGAAATTCCCTTTCAGTTTTGAGGGGTCTCCTAGAGAAGGGATCAAAACAAGCAAATTAGGACCCTTTATATGATACTTCTAATGCCGTTTCGGTTGACCTAGACATCGTATACACCCGCGTGGAGATTCAGCGTAAAGCTTTGAAGATTGTGACCAATGTAACAAGGTCCAGTCAACAAGAAACACCTTTTGCATCAATTGACTTCGCATTGTAATAAAAAAAAATAAAGTAAAACATTGGCCAACTGTTATTTACCCCTATGGTAACAATATATTTTTTATTTTTGCGCAAACTTGATGAAAGAAAGGCATGTTTAGGCTAACGACAAAGTACTCCTAAACATAAATTTGGTGAAAATACAAAGAACTTGCGTATTGATTAAGGATGCAATCATTGCACCATGTCTGCGTAGGCACGGCAACACGTTTATCTAGCCGCTTTTGTATAGAGTTTCAATGCTGCAGTACTATATTTCTTAGTAACACCTGTATACTTGTTTGTGTATGTGACGATTACAGTTACGACAATGTTATATGTAATTACACATATTGAAATGATCACGTTGAGACTCAGCTACTTTTTTTTCCTTTACATTTACAACAGCGTTTCAATAAGGAAAAAAAAAACACAGATTTGTCATTATCGAGTCCTTAGTCGACGTTTTACAAAGTAGGACCGGTGCAGTCGTTATCTTTTCTAGATACAATTTGTTTCGAAATATATCTTTGTTGCTTCCACTAAGCTATGTTAGTTACAAGTAAACGATTTCCGTAGTTATGGCCTTGCTTTGTTATGCCCATAGTAGAAATACTTCTATCAGGTTGCCTATACGAAGTTACCGTTGCCCTACGGCTTCCTTGGTTGATTTTCTGTCATTATTCGGTTAGTCGTCCTGCGAATGTTCAATAGAATTTTAATACGAAAAGAAAAGTTTTGATAAAATCTATTCCACTCACTTATTGATGCAGTTCGGTTACCCTTTATACAAATTGGATGTCTGGATGTACAGTTCATGCTTAACATACCCGTACATTTGCGTGGACTCTTAGTGTCCGGAGAAAGAAATCAGCTTCTGTTGCTGGCCGAAAAAATGGCCGGCTTCCTTCAATTTCGCGCGGTATGACTTCATGCCTGAGTGCTTCTAAGCGTTTACAATCCTATCGAAGCTATTATCGCCTATTTCTCCATCGTGTTTTGCAACGCCGTAGCGGTCAACTCGAAACCATCAGCCAATTTACGTAAATTACGTTTTTTTTTTTTGTAGTAGCGCTCTCCTTGCAGCCGCACATTTACGTTATATTATTATTGTCCAATGGCGATTATCTTATTCTGCTACCTTTAACCCTTCTTACATCATAATATATATTTGCATAATCTTAGTCATATTATTCTAAACGTATTTCGATTATCTTCTTCTTTTCAATGCTATTTTTTTTCCACCTTTTATCCTTTTCATCTCTCCAAATCGTTTCTTGAAATGAATGAAAATTTATGAAAAATAAATATCAACATCTTCTTTCCGATATTTGCACTACAGCAGTGCCTGGCTTGCCGTCATCAAGGCATTGTAAACTTTACTAACTATTACTGTAATTTTTTGGCCTTTTTTCCATAGTAATCTTCTAACTTCATTCACATTTCACGTCATAGCGTTGTCAACAAAGCAAAAACAAGCAGAAATTCAAATAATTTTTTTCCCTTATTCAAAAACGTCATACTAGTAATAATAGGTAATAATCTAAGCAAGTTACGCATTATCATGTAACATTCTCTATCACATAGTTACTCACTGGCTTACTACAGCGGATTTTGCATGAAAAGCAATGTGATAGCTAGGCCTGAATGGGCCTATTGCTATGTAACTCTTTCGAAATTCCTTGGGAAAATTTCTACTTGACGGTATGACGCTGATACATGCGGACCAGAAACATATCGATGACTGTGACTGATTGAAGCAGGTGCTCGTCCCATTGATACGAGAGCCCGGCCCAACTGAAGCGGGCGTCAGTTTTTACTTCGGGGTTATTAGTACTCAGTGTTATCTGCCTACTACTGATAGACTTTTCCTAGGGTAAATGTCTAGAAGTTGCAATTTACACTATTTATATTTTTAATCAGACAATGAATTTGAACGGTTTTTGAGGCTAACTGTGAGTGTGGTTTTTTTTTGATGTGGTGGCTCACCACAGGAAGAGACCTTGTAGAAAAATGAAGCCAGGCTTTTATCGTCTAACGTGTTGTAAGAACTACGCGGACCCAACGTATCATAGGTTATATGATATTATCAATGGCTACCAATTGAGGTCATGAGGATATTATTTATTGTCCGAATCCATGTGGCTTTTTAGACGTCAGAGAAAGACAAATAAAATTAAGCCAAACTGCGGGTTCCTTTTCCTGCAGTAACTTTATGATAAGGCCCAAAATTTTGGCCGTTTTGGCAGAATATGACTAGTGGGCTAGTGAAGTTAACATGTCCTGTTGAATACCGCCACTTCTCATATTTTGACCCTTTACCAAAGGTGGCAAGTTCCCTATTTGTATGGTGACTTCGACGCCTTAAAAACTTTAACCTCACACGTGAAATTTGCCTGAAGGTAGTAAGCGTCTGACAGAGGCAGATGCATACCTTTACAGTTTAGTTCGATAGCTTATATAGAAGCGCATGTTATTTTTTCCCGAAAATTTGTGTAGCAGAAATATACGAAACTAGTTCCTCTAATGTAACCCTACCTACAGGACATTCCTTTAAAAAGTATTGTTGTTAACCGGAAGCCTCGATCTATTTATTCCACGCTGTTACAACAGCATTTTTAAGGCGTTACCGTAAAAAAAAAACAGTTGTCGACTGATAAACTGGGCTTGACAAGTGTTCATTACGATCTCGTTATTTGAGTTTCATTTTAGATCACCAACACAGCGGCACGAGTAATAGATAGGTCTTTAGTGTATAGAGTTTTTCCGCGAGATGCCATATTTGTGCAGATCATGCTTAATTGATACCAGTGATCGCCATTTAATCCTTTTTTTGCTGTTGAAATTTTTTTGGTACAAATTTGTTAGCATTATTTATGTCAGCATTATTAAAGGTGGAAATAGCCCATAGTGTTCAATACCCAATGAGTCCTCTAAAGTGTTATATGTCTATATATATGAACTTCAGGGGAACTAATTTAAGATAGCGAATGTCGAAACACGATTACAGAATCAAACGGCCTCGAAATGGTCTCATCGACCAGATAAAGGTAAATAGCTTATTTAGATATATTAAGTTAATAGTTGAGCTGATCATAGAATTATTACGAACAGCTCATCTACTATCGAAAGCTACGGCTGCTCCAAGGGCAGTCGTTAATGGATTTTTATTCAGCTCATAACTTAATCGTTGCTACTTTTTTTTGTTTATTAACTAGTTATTGTAACTTTTTACAATGCCCACTCTATCAGCTAAATGATTCAGTAGAAGTTCAAGAAGCGAGGACGAAATTGGCGTGCGGACAACTAGAACGTGCTCTGTCACAGCAGAAACGATTAATGCATTATTACTGATATTGTGACAGGATGTATTAACAAATAGTATCCTACTGATAAATGGAAATAAATTAAATATTGAAATTATACCACGCTTTTACTATGTTGCAACGTAACAACAATGACTTAAGTTCTTAGGACACATGGATTATGACGGACTCTTCTGAAAACTTTTGGTGGTTAATAAATAACAGTGTTGTATTGGTTGAACAAACGAATGAAGAGTACAACTTTAACTGTTTGGAAGTTGCCGTTCCAAAACATCAATTATGTTATATTATCTGTGCTACGTTACGTTCACTCGGCATACGGGCTCCCTGAAACGCTGGGCGCCATCACAATAGCCGTGCAGGACCATATTCCGTGCTTCATTCGATTGTTAATTGCAATATGAACGTATTGTTTTGATTAGTCACATAAATTTATATAAGCCCATGCGTATGTTCTCACAATAGTTCTTATTATACAAATGATAGCAGAAGTGTTTGCGTCCTAGCATGCGTTCCTATATATGCAGGGAAATGAAACAAAGTTTGTAATCGTGGTAATGTAAAAAAGTTTCGTTTCATTATAAAATTCGCATCCTATACGAGAATGAGTTGTGCTTTTCTGTGAATTTCTTTAATTTGTAAACGTTTGTGTTTCTGCAAATCTAGTTTTTGAAAGAGACTGAACGTCTGAGCGTTGTGTAGGGGGCAAAACGAACATGTTCGTAATATGCTAACTTTTCGTATAATTATATAAATTTTAAGCTGTTTATTAATTGCCGAAATTTTTGGTCGGCAATTCGTTTCTTCGAATAATATAAAGCTGAATCAGTGAAATACACATGTTCACCGTCGGGTATGGACAACGTGCATTTTGATTTTTGTTATTTCTAGCTAGTAGCCATGGACGTTGGAAAAAATCTCGGACCAAACCAGACGGGTGAGACCTTCTGCAAAGGTCCCATCGTTATGAAAGGATATCTCAATAGCCCTGAGGCAGCCTCCAAAGCCCTGGACAATGACGGATGACTACGGATAGTGAGTTTCCTCCGAAGAGCTACTCATAAGGCAAAGTGCATCAGGTTGTCTAATTTAAAAATGGTTGTCTTTGGAAAGCCATAAATTTGACGTTCGGTACATTATGTTTCTTTATTCCTTTAGATTACGTTAGTGAATCCTTAATACGTATATTTTTATATATATATATATATAGTATCAGAGGTAAACAAAACAAGATAATAAACGCATAGTAGATTGATATGGTACCTTACTTTTGCTTGTCTCTATCCATAGCTTTATTTACTAGCATATCTGTTGTACCATAGCTAGAGCACCTTTTTCACGGTAGTATTTAAGCAGAACCTTCATTTTTATTATATTATTTATTATATATTTACTATAGTGTTAAGCCTAATAGTCTGCTAGGTCTAAGCGTCGTCTAGCTAGTCGTCTTTTAATGCTTAATCGAAAGCCAAATGGCTTACTTTTTTATGTGCCCAAGTAAAGGCTGGCAAAACGCCCAGTTTTTACATTTGATTTATCCGCTGCTTGGTGAGCAGCTAGTGACGAGTAGTAGTCACGCTATTGTGTCTATTGTAGATTGTAACCTATGAAATCGACTAAACTGTGACGATATCCGTCATAAAAAGTACTTGAAGGCGGTTTCTAGCTAAAAGGTTTTGATAGTCGATGAATATTCCATTGAGCGCTAAACTTAAACGCTGCAGACCAAACAAGAAAATTAAAAAGACTGTGTGACACCTGTACTTGAGTAAATTGACCGTGCTTAAAAGCCGTGTATTTTTGCGTGTAAACAACTTTTGAATAAGCCAGTACGAAAAACAAAACAAAAAAAAAAACTTAGGAAGCTACTAAAATGCATTAAACTCAATTTGCTATTTAGCCAGCTTCCTTCCGCATATTAGAACTAGTATTAACGTCTTGTCAATCACGCGTAATTGACGCTACAGAACAACCTTTGTATTAGAGAAACATATGGGCATTTTTCGAAAATGCCTAGATATGACCCAAAACGCCGTTCAGTTTACAGAGTCCTATAAAGTTACCATTTGGGCCTAGATATTGTACCACGCTTGTTTGGACTTTCAATGAAGGCAGTGTAATACAAAGCTCAATGCTCGAATTCAATATATGATCTGTTCATGAGGCGCTGCTGGAACAACCCCTAGCAAAATTGCCGAAAGAGGGCCAGCCTGCAGAACGGTTTGGACTAATTGGCAATTTGTTTACCTCATTATAATTTGTTGTCTAAGGCGGTAGAACAGAGAACGCTAAAGTGACGAGAATACATTATATAAATAAGGAAAGAAACATAGGCTTTTGAAGAAGGTCGGTGTAGCTGAAACGCGAAAGACTATATTCCGAATTAAGCTTAATGATTTGGTTTTTATAGGTGTTTATTCGAAAGTGTAATATAAACGATTCAAATTTGTCTATACATTTTAACGTGATGTTTGTTGATCGTTTGCCAGCGCATTGCTTTAGTCCGAGTAACAAAATCATTGCTGTATGCTCTGTAGAAATCCTAGGGTTAATTCGTAAACAAGAGTCAATTGCGACCTAGTCAACTTAAACTTGATTTTGTAAAGTCCTTTTAAACATGGAGAACTTGAGGTTCAAGGCATTTAACACATGTGGAAAAAAGGGTCTCTACATTGAGAGCTACTCGCCATCTTTTGCGCGATTAAGCTCAATTTTTTTTTATTGATTTCCTGTTCATTATTGTAAAATTCAAATTGTGTGAAAACAAACGCCAGAAAATTGTCTAAGAAAACCGCAAAAAATCTGATTTCTAGTTCATTATTGTGAAATTCAAATTGTGTGAAAACAAACGCCAGAAAATTGCTTAAGAAAACCGCAAATAATCTGATTTCTAATTTTTGAAGTAAATTGATTGATTCACCCACTAAGCCGAACTGTTTCAGCAGCTACTACGATGAGGAAGTTGAATTTTATATTGTCGAAAGACTAAAACAACTGATCAAATGTATGGAGGATCAAGTGGTTTCGACGGAATTAATAGAGTATTTTTTTTATAACACTTTTCTATGCCTGAAGAGCCCTAATAGCTTTTATACTGATTAGATTTGAGAACAGGAAGCCGTAGGACGTTTGGAAAAAAGCCTATGTTTAACTTAAATAGTATATAAGTTCACTTATTGTATAATCATTTTTTTGCATTGGATATCAAGCATTATTTCTGCCGGAATAGGTTAGAATTATATGTTATCATAACGTTTCGGTGGAAGACACGGTAAACAAAAGAATATAGGTGTTATGTGGATAATTAATATATAAATACATTTCGTCGTATTTGGACTTTCAGCCACGAGTCAGTGAAGGAGGCTGTCGTAATTGGGGTTCCTGATGCGACCATAGGCGAAGTTCCGACAGCATTCGTTGTTCCAAATAGGGGTTATGAGGCAAAACCCACGCTCGTCAAGTTCTCAAAGATGTTGTTGCCTGTAAGTGATTTTATCTCTTACCTTTGTATGACTGAGGCCTTCGTAAATCCATGACGCTGAGAATTTTCCCGACGCAAGGGTTTTTCCATAACTATTTTAGCTGAATGATTGCGATGACTTAAGTGAACGGAAACCTACTGGATATGTGACATATTGCATATGTGAATTTCTAAAAAGTCCACTGTAAAAGGAAATAGTTTTAACATGATGTTTATCTTCATAACTTCTACTTAGAGAGAATTTTTTCACCTTTTAATGGCAACCATTTGCTGCTTACAGCGCAAACATCTATTGCAAAGATCTTCACGGTGGGCTGCAATTCTTGAACAAGCTGCCGATAATGGATAACTGAAAATTGAATCGGTCAGAGCTAAAGAAAACACATATGGCTCCTTTTAAAAAGGCTAGAGAATAAAAGGGTAATAATTTGAAATTTTTTTTCTTGTGCGCCGCACATTGCCACAAAAAATTCGGTACTCTCCACCGAAGGAGCTGAGAGGTGATATAACAGAAGATAGAAGGAGGAACAGACCTTAACTAAACGTGATCTACATCGGACATAACATTTAACCATAGCCCTTCTTCTGTAGCCTTTGGACTAGCTATTTTGATCCGAGAACGTCAGAGTAAAAAGTGCGTCAGTTCTTCGCACAGGAGGTGGATCAGCGTAATCAAGTCGTATTTACACTGGTTCTGCTTGATAATTGTATAGCTAATTACGGGCTGACGATGTACCAAAATGACTTGCGTAAGCGCTAACAAAACGAAGTCTGTATTCTATTATCTTCTCCCTACAAATAACTATGCATATACATATAGGTCAAGCCAAGCACCTTCTCTCACAACAGCAACGATTCATTTTGAAGCAGAGCAGGTATATTCTTCTAGTACTTATTGTATGCTAATTGTGATCTTTAACACTCTACGTAAGTGTTTTGAAGCCAGAATAGACTTTACCTGTAGCCATCGTCTATTTGCGAAATCCTGATTTGCGCAGATTGTTTGCAGTTCTAGGCTCTTTGATGCAAGCTAAAATAGATAAAAACATACGCGCATCAAAACTGCAATTTTATTATTGACCTCGTTAACGGAACTAGTCAGCTGTACGTCCTACTACTATACATATCTGTCGCACGAGGAAATAGAGCTATGCGAAGCGTTATAAAGCCAACAAGTTACAAAGTAGTAGTAAAGAAGTAAGTACAAAGCTGGACTAGGTACGCAAATTGCACGTAATAAAACGCACGTAATGAATAAGAGTTGAAGCAACGTCGGAAATTGCAATCGATCCGGGAGGCACATGCCCATGATATTCAACGAAAGGGTATCGATAAATCAAAAGTTAGCGTTTATACCTAATGAAAATACCATGCTTGGTATTTAAACACTGTTTATTCAAGACAGAACCGAAAAGGCGGCGAAAAAGCTTTTTCCTACCGGCACTATACGCATGATTGGTACAGCCTTTCACAGAAAGTAGCAGGGTATTGGGAGAATCTCAGCAATCCTCTCCTTGTGCTTTATTAATAAAAAAATCCTTGATACTAAGTGTTCGTAATGATTCAAGCACATTCGGTCGAAGGCATTTTTAAAGGCGGACTGAACAACGACCTTCAGAAGACAAAATGAATAACATTGATCGCGTGCAACGCACCTGGCCATTTTTTCTTTTGTAATCTTATCACTTCACCCAAAGTCCTACGACTGGTTCAAATGCTGCCTGGAAGCATTATCTTAAACAGCGGACACAATGTTTTACTTCTATAAAACAAGCTTTCGAAAAATGTGCGACCTTTTTACAGTGATCCTGTATAGTCCCAGTTTAAGCCAAGCGGTTCACTTGTCCGTGATATGATAACTGAGTATATACGTTTTCACAAAGAACCCTCATAATAGAAATAAGGCAAAGCCCATAGACGTGTTTCTCTGCGCCAACATACCTTATTATTTACTTTTGTAAATAATTTTACTCTTTCATTTTTATCAGCTGTGCTAAACATAGTATCACAATATTGGAAAATTTTCAGTTAAAAAATAGCTTCATATATTTTACACGGTTATAACAAGAGATAACACCTTATTGAGTTAGCCGTATGCAACTTCACGGTGCTTGAGCTCTCCAAACTGTTGCTATCGGCCTAATAACCCTGAGAAAAATCAGGAAATATCGTCATATACATACAAATGTAATCTCAATGCCAACAATAGATGAGTAACAAAATCGGCCGTGCGAATTAAATATGACTTAGATGTTGGTACCTAAGGCGTACGACTCCACGGTTTCGTTCTCTGCTTCTCAATAATAATAATAGTAGAAAACAGAAAAAAAATATAGCACATGCAATACATTAGAACAAATGCTGCTGCAAAAACCACATCGCCTAAACGCTGCTCGACCTAAAACCTCGTCATCGCAAGCGCGTATGTTTAAACGTGGGCAGCGACCAAGTAGTCCTGCTTTGTCATATGTGTACATACAAACGATTCAATCAAAACAAAAATAAGAAATATACAATATAAATCAGTCTAGGTGTATTCTCTTTAGAAACATAGCAGATTTTAGGGCCATTATAATGAATATTAATGCTTAAAAAAAGCCAAATCGTTACAACTTCTTTGATAAGACTCATAGGAATGTAAAATAATGTTTTGAAAATAGCTAATAACGACGATGTCTTTCCCATTTGTAATTATCTACGAATTTAAGTATAAAGTGTTTATTTTTTGAGCAGATCATACCTACACACGTGCATACGGTTTAATGGCGTTGTTCTGATATATGCTTATACTTCATTTCTGCAGTTCTATTTTTCAAATTTCGCGGCTGTTTTACCAAAAAGTACCATTTTCTTTACTACATACATCAAATATCGTTTTACAAGCAGTTTCGCCTATCAAGGCAGTTGCTTTTTCTCAAAGAATCATTGTTTTTGCTCTACTAGCTACACGGAGCTTGTTGTTGCCCATTCCGTCTTCCTCAGCCTGTGTTCTTATTCTCGTGCATTTTAGATTAGGGATGACTTTAAGACGTAAATTTACCTAAAATGAGTTTTAACATAAATCAGCCTAAACAGACCTCTGATCGACGCCTGCCTAGGGTAGATTACTGCGTTAGCTTTACTAATGAGCTAAACCTAAGCGGCGATGGAATCTTTGTTGAAGCCGCTTCTGTGCATAAATATGCATTCCTTCAACGCCTTCTCTGAGGTAAAGGCCATTATGTACACACGTGCTGCCTACGGGAGCTTTTCCGTCGTTCCAGGCGGCGCCACCGGCAGAGGAGCCTAACTCAAGCTCCCTCGCTCTGCGGGTCTTTTGAATCCTTTCATGCGGCTTACAGGCTGACGCTAATCATTCTAAACTCGGTAAAAATGTGATCCACTAAGAGTATGTCTCAGAGCCTTCTGTTCCTGACGAATTTATCGCGCGTTATCACTGCTGTAATACATCTCCTAGGTTAAGGTATTTAGCCTATAAAAGATTAGTCCTTTCAGTTAGAACGTCTTGGGCGCAGTCTGTGTCATTTACATACGTTCGAGCAAGCGTACGGTTCATTAAATCTGTAAAGAGAAATTAAACACGTAACAGTCCGGCTAATCACCGGGGGCCATTTCGAATAATTTAAGCTGCCTATAGATGATAACCTGACCAATCGAACGAACGACCATAACAACGTCACAGCTGACTCGTGCGCTTTCCAAATTTAAATTACGTTACGGTGTCAAGGAAGAAACATTTGCGTATAGGCGAACATGAGGGACAAGAGCAGGCTTCAAATAAAATTGCATTACCTTACTTCGAAGCTGACGATTCAAGCTGCACATATCAAAATAGAATAGTAGAACAACATAATTTATAGCACGTATATGACAAACCTTTTCTTCTCGAAGATTCCTTTGAATTCGCTAAAATCAGTAAGGCTATCACGCCCAAGACCGCGGAACCTCCGCACGCGTAAACCATCACATAGTGATAGAAGTCTTCCTTCTTTATTAAAAAACAATTGCTGTCGATGACAAAACACAAAAGGCGCCGCTTAGCACAATACAAATACGAGCAATACGTAAGTGACACAAAGAGAACAACGAAAAAAGTTACATATTAGCTACATGAGGAAGTTGCAGTTATTTTTTCACAATTCGCCGTTTCGCCCTGCCGTAACCCCAAAACAAAATAAAATAGATACCTTCTTAAAAGAACGAGACAAGGAAAACAATTTAGTTGCTAACAATTTTTCATAGCTGGAAACGGGTGCTCTTTTGGACAAGAAACTATTGATAATGTTTCCTCCCCTTTCGCTTTTGGCCAAAACCTTTCCTGAATAGGGGCAGGGTTCCTCAAAACACTCAGGACACAGTTAATCAATTAGTCTAGCTACCATCACTTACTTGCATGTATGCAGGCTCTCGATAAAGATAACGGCGACGCCGTTGGAGAGTTTATCGAGGAAACTCATTGCACCAAACACAAATGCCCCCGATGCAGTGGAACAGCCGATGAGTTCATTGGTGATCGCTAGACTGGTAATTAACAGAATTGTGGACGCTATCCCAATGACGACTGAAACGATGTAGATCTCGAAACTATTAAACGACGCTGTCTTGTCTCGAGTCGCTATCCACATAGAACCGATGACAGCCAGCGCAGCACCCGCTCCGTAGATCGTCTAGTAAAACGGCATAAACACCACGGTGCATATGTTTATTAGCGCCCGAAGTTACCGTCTTACTGATACAGTATTACGGCAAGCTCTTTCTACTTGCTGTATTTTAGAGCGATAAGCAAACTCCGAGTCATAATAACGGACTATACTTTGCTCACTTGCTTTATGGAGATACATGCATGCGCACATACGTAATCATGTATGTAAAGTTTAGAAAAAGAGGAATTTATTTGAGTGGCGATTCAAGGGCTATATGGCCTTCGACTAGCGATATCAGGTGCTATAAAATAGTAGGATACGAACCAGATGCAAGGACTTACCCGCAGTTTAAATCTTGCAGCTGTTCTATTGATCGGAAATGATGCGAGGAACCCGCTAACGTACATCACCAGCGGTATGATCGCGATACTCTCCTAAAATTCGAATGCACATTTCTTCTATAGAAGAACTACAGAAGCTTCATCGTACAATGAAAATAAGCTAAGAACCATTGTTGCTCTGTGATCTGTATTCAGTACGGCTAGTTGATAGGATTACAAGAGCAAAATGTAAACAAAGACAGAGTAAATAAAAATAATGCTAGAAATATTAAGGGAAATTTTAACTCATCATTTACGTTTTTTTCTTTGAAATACGAGGCATTCATTTTTGCAAAGTCTAAAGACTTAAAGCTTATATATATA
>NW_019211458.1:14558649-14596327 GCF_002443255.2 Varroa destructor
CCCTTTTTGTATTAAAGGTTATGTTCGTTGAAAAGCTGGCATACTTGATTATAACCATATCATTCAAAGCTATATCTGCTGATAGAAATAAATACTGAGTTCTACTGATTCAATTTGATATATATCACCTTTAATGTATCATTGCGATAAGATTATTGAGAGAGTACTAATCTCTGGGAAATTGCTATTCAAGTAAACTACGTTACTTACCTTAGGCAACTGTCGTGCTTCTTGAAGGTAAAGTCCAATGAAAACTTGTGACATATTTACATACAAGCGGGTTGCCATGTACAGCAGGCCGATCTAAATCAACAAAGTAACCGACCATTTTATAATAGTTTTTTGTTGTCGCACGAACGAACGCTGCAAAATACTGATGTCAGATTTGTATATTTTAGGTTTCACTGATTCCGTCGGACTATTTACTTCTTAGAAAATGAATTGAAGAAGTTTATTGTACTGATTCAGTTACATCATATTGAAAGTGACTCGTTCGAAAGTTCTAGTGATTATAAATGGTTAAATACGTGATAACCTTTTTCTTTTTGTGTTTGTGTTTATATCTTCTGCGTAAGCACCATAAAGTTTTGTTAATTAATAGGAAAAATTTTATAGTCAGACGACCAAAACCCATGTAGCATTTCATTTGGTGACATATCGATTATAAAAAGTCTTACAAAAGCGGGTAATTGGAAGCTCAATAATCGCAAACGTGCATTTTCACACTGAGACATTTAAAATTTTTCAAGTCTAAGAATAATTTCTTGTATCTACTCTGTGATGAGCTTTCTTAGGTTGTGCATAGCGAAAACGATGGTCGAGTGCTTGTATACCTAGAGTACTGTGTTTTTCGAAGCGGAAACAGCATTTCGACACTTACGATATAAAATTGGCTCTCCATAAACCATTCCTTCCAGCTGAGATGCAGTGAACGCTCGACTGTGAACCCGCTAATGTCTGAAGCCGCATCGTTGCCTATGCGATCTCTGCCAGCAGACCCAGTAAGCGGTGCTGCCGTTCGCGTGGGGTCGGGAACAAATACGTGAAAGGCAATTGAGAAAATGGTCCCAACGCCCACGACGGTGAGAACAATTAGCTAGAATTGTCATGAATCGGAAACAGATAACAAGCGAATGACTAGATTGTTTTTCTCAAGGCTGCCCTGCTCATCAAGGCGCTGCCGAATAGATTTCAAGTCTAGTAAATTTACGGTTTACCGTTGATAGATTCATAACCACCTTGAAATAGTTTATTCGGAACAAGTTATTCAAATATTGATGGTAATGGTATGCTGTTAGGTGATTTGGGTATCTACTAAAGCACGTGCGAAACACTATATATGTGTAGCATGAATCATTATACTGTCGAATGTAGGGATTCTTTTAATATTTTTTGAGGCAGACGAATCAAACCCCTAAGCTAAAAATAACGCAACTCGATTACAAACCGTATATGCGCGCGTTTACTCAGATTTTCCCTAACGGTGATCAAGATAAACGCAAGAAAGAACTTGTTCATAAACAGAATGAAGAACTGCATTCTGCTAGTAATCGTCAACAAAACATTTTTAGCTTTAATATTTACCTGAAATGAGCCTGCATCACCTGGTCCGAGCTGTTCGGTACCGGCACCGTTTTGAATATGAAGAACTACCAAAGTGATGGAATACACGATGATGTTTGCAGTTACTGTGAACGCATACCTAAAACCCAAAATGCAACATGAAGTAACAGTTTTTGGCTTGTATGTTTGAATATAAATATATATTTTACTTTGCGAAGCAATACTTACCTGACTGCATTGAGAGAAACGCGTTCGTGGGTGAACGGGGTGAGATCGGGAATTAAGCTTAGATGGGACACTTGGGTAGATGCCCATCCGAACTGGAAAACAATGATGAGCACCGCGTAATATAGAAATTGCGCCCATGGGTCGGCGCTTCCGCACCACAAACATTCTGCGAACAAAAACGGAAACGTACAGATCACGGCCACTGTACCTGAAATGGAAGCGCGACAAATACATAATATATGTTAGCACTACTTTTATGCACTGACGTCACTGAAAATAAGAAAGAGACATCCTATATAATGTGTGTAACGTAGGCTACCTACTGGAGAGCTATACAACTATATCGTAATGACTATCGCTTCACAGTAGTAATAACGGTTGCAAGGAAAGTATCTGACTATTTACAGTTGGACTTCCGCACTCGCTAATTGTCATAGTTTTGTCGCTATAAGTTAGCTGTAACTTACTTCTAAAACGTAACCTCGACTAAATGGAATCCGAAACTAAACTTTGGATTAGTAACTTAAGAGCGGACCTACTAACCAACGAGATGCCAGGTTTTCCGACGGCCGTACTTTACACACAGCCACAGCCCGTCATCGCGATCCGATTCAAGTCCAACAAACGGTGTTGCAAGACCGTCAGCGACTTGGCCCACCAAAAGTAATTCACCTGCAAATGTAGGACCGAATTCCTAACGAAGCAAATGGTCCGAAAATCAACGTTCTCCCTTAATCTAAACTAACTTTACTTAGAACAACTTATACGACCATATTGTGGATCCATTCAGGGGTTATTTAGAATTAACATTAACTTACTTTGAACGAACGAAAAAAATTGCCACGGGCATAAGCGTCAAGAGCATCCAAAACGTATTCCTAATAGAAATTCTCGTTTATAACCTTTAAAATAAGAGCTTTATTGATAATCACGAAAATTATCAACAAATTCACTAAACTCACCCTAACGTAGTTAAAGTAAAGTAAAAGGTACGTGAACCACATAGAGGCACAGAGGTCGTTGAGGACGTGCCCCACAGCATAAGCCGCCTTATGGCGCACCGTGAGAAAGGAAAATTGTTGTATCGAGTTGGTGTGTTCTAAAATCGGCGTCCGCGACTCAATGTGAACATCAACCTCATCGTCTGTGTCCCCATTGATCCTCATTCTTACCTCCTGTAGATTGAAGTACAATAAAGAGTAAAAACCCGTCACGTTTATCGTCACAGACTGATACATTGAAAAATCTATAGATGGTATACGTAGCTTGGCCCATCGCTTGGCGAATGGAAGACGAAGCTGAGAGATAATATATCCCGTCCAAACATAAGTGGGAAAAATATTATTACATGTTGCAAGTGGCGATAGGGTCTAAAAGATTATTACTTTGTTACTGTAGCAACAATAGGAATGTTTCTAACGCATTAACTCCAAGTTGTAGAAGCACTACATGTAACATAGTCAATTAAAATAATATCTATGAACACCTTCTGCGATACGAATACATTCAGTCACGTGATCACGCGACCAATACGGAAGGAAACAATCAGTATGAAACAAATGATCGATCGTAGTGAATATCTGTCTGTTCCACATCAACAGATAGATAATAGATATCAATAGATAGACATCAATAGAAAACTAGACAATAATCTTAAATGAGAAATTGAATCTCTGTAAGTTATTGCAAAACATAAGTTCTTACTGGCCGCAATCGCAAAAATAATAATACGCATAATAAAGTAACAAGGCAAAGACAATGCTTTCATTGATATAGAAAACAGAATGAATCACGCAGCTTACGAGCTTCTATTTTCCATCTTAACTAAGCTAATCCGACACGTCGGCTTTACTTGGGCCTATAGAATGTGACACAAGGCCGGTTTTAACTGGGTGCTGAGATTACTGAAGCCAACATAACAATCTAACAACATGCTGGAGACCTTGAACAAGTCTACCCAAGTAACTATGGTATACGTCATTTTTGCAAAATTAGGTACTTTTAAAAGGCGCACTCATTGGAGGTAATCGCAGAAATCTAGCAAGCGTTAAGCTGAGTTAAGCTTTATCTTTAAAGGAAGACTCTTCTTAGCACGCTGTACATCGTCGTAGATTAGCGGTAAAATACGACCTCATGCTTTAAAAGGCTAAACCACTCGGTATAAAGTAAGCTTCGTCACCCTATTTTTTGTCTGAACGATAGTGTTTGCGTTATCCTAGTAATGGACAATAAAGGACCATCCACTGCATCGTCGGCGTACGAATATATATAAGGAACTTCTCGACTAAGAAACATAAGATACACAAGAAAACTGTCGTACACAAAAGAAACTCACGACCTAACACAGCATATGGCAACATTGTGTTTCCCGACACTGCTTAACAGACACGAAAATACAATACCAACTTTTTTTTCTCCCACGTAGTTGGTCGCTTACCTCACGCAAATGCAACAAAATGACCGAATTTGCTTACTTTTCGATGAAATCACTCTAATTGTTGTTTTTTAGATGGGTTCGAAAGGATATAATAGCTTCATACAACGAACATCAATAACCGTAGGTTTGTTTGTTTGTTTTTTTTTAAACTGTTACACTAATGCTGTTTACGCATGATCAGGCCAAGTAGAACAGTGTGTAGATGAGTGCGGGGCTGGGCTGGGCTGGGCTGGGCTCCGAAAAGTCAATGTTATTCCGCACAGGCCACTATCCACTAAGTAGTCTGACTCTTTAATTAACATGAACAACTGTAGATAACTGCTACTTAATCCAAATGATTCATCGTAATTTTCTTGTGTTTCGTACGCAATTGTCACTCTTCGCTTAAGGAGTAATATGGATTAGGCACGCTGATTGATAAAGTCTTTAAACCAATCTAACTCCATTTTGATTACCTACACCTTTCAAGTGTCGGGCAATCGTGCGTCGCACAGCAGAGATGGCAATCGTACCATCTAATCCTGTACTTTCTAGAGCTACTAAAAAGCGCTAGCATCTGGTTGAGATCGATCTTAAGTTATCTGGTGGCAGCTGTAGCTGCGAATCGTTGAAATACGAGTGACTAAACGAGTCCTCGAAGTCTCCAGTAGTGGAGTTAACAGGTACCTTAGCTCGAGCTAGCATTTTCCAATTGTGCAATGCTTTTGAGCAATGTATGGCTTGTCCATTTGAAAGCGAAGTTCATTTTTGATTTTCGTCTATGAGGCATCCGTCCATAAGCAACTTGAATCCGAGGAAAAGATTTATCTCTACCGTTTTATTTTTACGGGCCCCTTTATTGAGATATACCAAAAATGTTAACCTCTGATCTATAGTAAGATGCGAATGTGTTTCGGTACTTCAACGAGATCACTATGATTTACAAACAAGAGAAGTTGCACAAAGTAGCCCCACTCGAAAAAAAATTTGCCCCAAGGAATTTATTTTCGATCTGAGCTGAAAAATGAATTTCCACAAACTACAAAACTGCCGCAAATCCAAATGATTCCACATTAGAAACGCTGGATATAACACATGCTTCTTTTCTTTAGGTCGCACATAATGAGGTGAATGAATTTATTAACCCAGGTAACATTGGAAATATGTCGACATCCGGTAAAAGGCCAACTAATACTGCCAAAGAATGGGGCCGCGAATAGCCATCAGGACATAGAATTAATGATTCGGGAAGGATAAAGTCTAACTCAAGCGCAGAGCAACGGTGAGAAAAACGTTTTTAATCGTGTATTAATACAGGCGGTACTATTAACAATTGTGGCGTCATCATTCTCTGATCAGCTTGATTTTAAAAATTTTCGCACCTTTAAAACCGGTCGTTAACGAGGCTTAGTGGCACCCAACAAATACGCTGTAATACATTTTCTAATTGACTGTTTATTGCTTCTGTTTTTTTTACTGTAATCTCTTACAAATATCCAGCTAAACTAATAAACACACCATATATGACGCGGTTATCACTCGTCGCATTTCGCTAGCACTATCATCTTTTGACGACGCCTTTGTTATCCCGAAATTGAGTAACTATTTTATCAAATAACCCCGTTTTTATACACTGGAACCACAGGGAATATTTCACTAGATGAATTTCGCACAAAAATTTCCACTAAATTAGGATGACTGTCCACTACGAAAACAAAGTGCTAGAGTTCCATACAATTCACGTCATAATTCCAAATGATATTTAGATACCTGCTTCTGGGCTTATACGGCGTACGTATGGGTCGCAAATGCATACATTGCTATTATAATGTAATACTTAAAACTGGTTATGGAAGACTCTATTGCTGTCCCAACTGGGCAGATAGCTATGAAACACCAAAGCCCTTGAACAACTATACGTTATAATAGCGTGTATTCCATGCACTACCGATTTTCAAGCATACTGGCTTAATAGGATCAAACTATTTTTCAGTCACTTTTTCAACTATTCAAAGGTTTTACAGCGGACGGCCGAAATTAGCAAACGGGAAAAACCCCGAAATACATCAAGTCAAGTCAAGTCGATCGTCGAATCTTTCACATACGTGGCAAACCCATAAAGATAATTAAATGGTTCTCGAAGTCTTAACGAGCAGGTCGAAGACACAGAAACACTTTGATTGCTCAGCATCCTACGAATAGCATCATTGTCATTATCTATCCGGCCAAAGTAGGCTTCTCTTTGCGGATGTAACAGTGTCGTTGTTCTATGCAATCGTTCGCGTTGCCGAGTGTCCACTACATCCGAAAGCAGAAGTACGTTTCGTTGACGACAACAGCTGTAGTCATTCTGAATTCGCTTCTGAATAGCTTCTATTTGACATTTACTCATTCGTCAGAACATTTACTCGTGCATACTCACCATGACGCATAGACGTATGAAAACATGTCCGAGTATCTTTCCGTAGTAGTAATAGTGCAGCAGTGCCAATGACTGTCACGGAGTGCTGTTTATTATATCTGTGCATGGCTATTTCATATGTTGGCGCCTATCTAGCTCGGGGCCCGCTAAAGGTAATTTCAGCTGTAACATAGGCGATGTCTGACTTTACGTCCACAGCATCCACCTAGCACTTTCCGTTCAGATCAGCATGATCTGCACTGAGACAGTTCGGCTCCCGTTGCTGTTATTATTGGTGGCAGTTTTTACCAAAGCCGCTGAATGGACTTCCGTTCTGTTCTACAGAATGAAATCTAACGAACAGGAACGCATTTGTTAGATCGCCAAACAGCGCAAGCGCTAGATTTCCCCTATCATGAAAATTTATTATGGAATCATTCCATTATTGATTATTACGCTTTTGCGCCGTTTTGTTGCGTTTTTGGAGTGCAAGAAAGTACACGTTGTACAGCAGCCTCACTAACACTGTCTTTCCTCTGGCCTTTGGTGCATCTTCACTTGGTGCTCCGTATTGTTCTAACCATGCCGCTAGCAGCCAGATTTTTCAACAAGTAACACGGTGTTGAGTGTTACACTTCTCTATCAATTTCAAGAAGCCGACGTAACATTATTAAACCTGAGGGGCAAAAAATGAGGAAATATTCCACTCAATATTATATGAATAGCCGATCAATCGTTGCGTAATTTTTTTTAAACAAATACCTCACAATCCACAACACCTTCCGAGTACTCAATGCAATCACAACAAACGAC
The DNA here is from genome assembly GCF_002443255.2 of Varroa destructor. NCBI lineage: Eukaryota > Metazoa > Arthropoda > Arachnida > Mesostigmata > Varroidae > Varroa > Varroa destructor. Next base: position 14,566,071 of record NW_019211458.1, read on the forward strand.
AAATAATATCGGACTTACCTGTTTTCACAGTCTGTTTTTGACTGAACCATCAGGTATAATTCTTGATGCTTTATTTGTTGAATTTTCAAGCATTGCGCCTTTCATGCGCCTAGTGAGCTGCATGGTAGGGATTCTCATCTTATCCCCCGTAGACCGGTGCTGAAGACACATCCGTGACGAATACAGTATATTTGAAGGTGCGTCTTTGTTGGCTATGCCCTCATAGTTCCCTCAGTTCCCCTTCGGGCTACTCATGTCCTTACCCCGGTTGTTATGATGTCGTCGATGCTCTTAATCCCCTAACCTGAACGTTTCCCTTCGCTTTGTAGTCCTCCGGGAGCGCATTCTTGTCGCCTACCTGCGGTTCGCGGTTCGCTGAGGTCAATTGTCGGAAACAAGAGAAAAATCGCCGTCGGTCTCCGTAGTGGTCTCAAAGTCATGTCACTTTTCTGTCAACACCCTTACTGATAACCGATCATGCTTTTAGCCTTGCGCTTTACTAGTTTACCTTGGACGAGTGCCATTGGTCAGCCGTTTGCCCACTCAAAGGGATGTTATTGATATATTGACAGTTTTCCCTTGTTTATGCCTTTTTAACCGTACAGTTAGCAAACAAGTCTTATTAAGCACTACCAGCATTATTCACACTGATACTGAATGCACACTCAGACAAGAGTTTAATAAATATAAGAGTTCATCCGTGTCAGTCAGCTATCGCTCTGTCTAAATATATCGTCTTCTTCGCAACGGCAACATCGCTAGGCTGTAACCAGCGAAACTCCCTACACACATGTACTGGCCTATTTTCGAATACATTCTGTTACGATTGACTCACGCACCCTTTCCAGGTGCGCCGTCTACTCGTTTCTTGTCACAGTTATAGCCGCTTGCAGAAATGAGCTTCTAAATATTGTCAGCTGTACTAAGTATTCTATAATTATTGCTACACAGCGTTCAAGTTTCACCAAGAAAGGACGTTAAATAGAGCGTTCTTTCTCATTGTTTATGTGTTTTGTGTAAAGGTGTAGGGAAATGGCGGCCGACACGTCAACACCACTGCGTCGAGCGAAAGTAGTCGCCGCGCCGACGACGGAAAAAAGACGGCGAGCAAAACTTGGCATGGAATTACTGACATCAAAGTACCTGTGCATTAACGTGACCCCACTACGTAGTCCCGGCTGAACAATGAATCATTTTAGTTAAAATCGGTCAGACAATAATGCCCGTTCAATTCCTATGTGTTACAATAATCTGTCTCTGTGTTTATTAGGAATATCGTTCAATACTTGGTGGCAACGAACAAGAATAAAAGGGCGAGCGAATGTTGGACCAAACTCTTATTTTTTTAGTATGAAACCTCCTCTGGCAATTGTGTATGAATGGGTGCATATTAGCATTTCTGAAATAATATAAACAACTTCATATAGTTTTTATTCAGTGTATTTCAGATCAAAAAAAAAGAAAAAGAAAAAGAAGAACTGCAATATAACTCGCCAATTCACATCAAGGTATGCAAATCTGCTCACAGCAGGAGTTCACAAAGTGTCAACACTTGTTATTAAAGCGACAATTGTTAAATTCAAGGTGCATTGCAATGGTTACTTTATACATGCGAAGATTTAAAACTATTCGAACAAAACTGAATTTTATAAGGAACAGGAAGGCAATAAGATCCTTGTCCTGGAAAGCGCGCGTAGCAGGTAGTGAACCCCTCACGCCAAGCTTTACCTTAAAGACCACCAAGTCACGGACCAATCTGCTGCCGATCAATTTGTCGTTTGCAAGCAGACAGAGCTAGTTCAACACAACGACAGCCACACAAATGAGTTGTTTGTTATGGTTCTGTATTGTTGTTTGACTCAGAGAGTGTTACGACCAGTACGGGTAACTAGCGCTTGTGCTTAGCGAAGAAGTCGTGCTGTCCCGTGCTTGTGTCTTTGATGCCAACCCAGCTCAGTAACCAATATAATAACGAAAAACGTGACATCGTGTACAATCATCACGAGAGCTGTTGTAGCGGCGATTCGTTCAACAGTCCGATTTCGCGGGCGCGTTATCGGATCAACGCGCCGCACAACTTCGCTCGGCGGGCGAAACGATTTAATGGTAGTAGTCGGTAATTGTGCCCTGATCATACCGCCTACCAATTTGATCCTTGCCGAGCAGCGTTGAAAAATAAGGAAACGCCGTAGCTATGAACGGACTAGATCCTAACGAAGCGACAGAAACACTAAAGAACCTGCTAAAGGTTGGCCAGCCGCCGTTGCCAGTGGCAAGCGGAGAGGCAAGCTGTTCCGATCAAATGCCACCGACTGGTGTAACGCTTCTCCAGCAGTTGTTTGCTACGGCAGCTAACGCCGGCAGTCTGAACGCCATGGAACAGCTAATTGAATTGAGAGGAATGGCCGAAGGCGAGGCGATTCCATTCGGACAGAAAGATGTCCGAATCGATGTTCGAGTTGACAAAGCTGAATACTTGAACAACAAGGTCAAGATTCGAAATATTGTTGACCTCGGCTGGGAGAACAAGTGAGTTAGTTGCTATCTATGCTATTACAACATGATGCTAATTGATGATAATCAATGGTGGCCGTTTGAATAGAAATAATACGACCGCTTAATTACGTAGGTATGCCTTATAATATGGCCAAAAATGGTCCGCGACAACAGGCGCTATAGTCAAAATCAGCGACGGCACTCGTTGTTCATTCATTGAGAATATTGTTTGGTTCTGTTGGGCTGTTTGCGCCGGATTTACTGAATGTAGACTGGAGGGTTGCCGAAGCTCAGAATATATTTTATGATAATTTAAAATATCTATGGGCATAATGAACTGCGAATATTTACAAACGTTAAGCGAATTATACAAGTATGAGTCTTTTGAGATCCCGAGGTGGCAACTATTTTAAGTATGGAAAAAGCGTGTACGTAAGAGTATATTTACAACAAATGTGTTTTACGATGCGTTAGCTTATGGGTCACAACGTATAATATAAAAGAGGAATGTAAGATCGTTCACACAGTAGATATACTAGATATCTGCCGTCGTTGTTCTACTGTACATGTTTGATCTTCAGTGCGAACAGGACTATGAAACAATGATTTTATAGTGCTGCTCGTTTTGTACACTAAAACCTATGAAACGATTCTTGAACGACCTGAAGCTTGGATAAAATGCTATCATTTTTCATATATACGTTCCTGTTGGCTTGTATAGGATTCATCCTGTTATGTACATATACGTTAATTAATGTTAGTTAGCGATACTAGCATTACATTTCGGTTATGACTAATGGTATTTCATTTTTAATTATGGAATATCCGTAGCCCTTAAAAGCAAAAACAGTTTCCGAGATATCCAAAGTCGAGAAATTTATTTTCGAGGTAACTGGAATTATATAAATATAACATACTTTCATATCTAACAGCGAATATCTGGTTTCAGATTCACCTATGGCAACCAGATCGCAGAGCATTGCAGCCGTGACTATGTTGCATACACCCTCAAAATGGCGTCGGGTGTGGGCGGTGTTCGTGTCATTAATATTAAGACGAATTGCCGGGCGCTTATTAAAGGAATTCAAGGCCAGGTGGCTGATCTAGCATTCGCACACATCAAATCTGAAGTCATTCTTGCTGTCGTAGACGACCTTGGGAACTTATACGTTTATCAGATCGGAGATGATGGAGGCATCAGCTATTTTCCGTTATTTCAGGTCAATCGACATTTAGCCACGACTGGAGAACCAAATCGGGTCATTTGGTGCAAGTATATTCCGGATGATTTTGAGTACGTCCCTCAAGAAAACGATCAGGAGAATTTTTCCAAGCTCTTGATGGTGTCGCATAAGAACCGTTGCGAGTTCTATTATATTGATATGATAATTTCCCGCCATGGGCAAAGCTTTAAACTGGACGAGGGCGACTTTAAAGTAGGTTGTGATGTGGTAACTGGTAATATTCCTGGAGCTATTACAGAAGGTTCTATAGCGCCGGAGGCCACAACCGCTGCCGTGGCTACTTCTACCGGTTTAACCAAATTTATAAAACTCAACATGACACAAGATCCGGACAAGCGGCAGCTCCAGTCAATCCATGAGTGGATGCCGCATCAAGGACCGATTAGTTCCGTTTTCTTTCTAGATGACCACCAATATATTGACCCCGATGCCCGTTTCTGGGAGTATGTCGTCACGGGAGCAGACGAAAATCGCGAATTAAAACTATGGGATTGTGCCTCTTGGACATGTCGACAAACGATTCGATTTGACGGCTTCGGCCGTGAGGTATGCCTTAAAGCACGAATGGACTTATCATCTAACTATATCATCCTGTCCGACCTTAGTAATAACGTCCTCTATATAATCCAGATCCGCAAGGAAGTGAAGAATGGAACAACAGTATCTGCGTCATTTGCCTCGATCGCCTACTTCCATTTGACTTTTCCTGTAGTGAGCTTCGCTGTCAGCTCTGTTTCCCGCTGCAAGTATAAGCCGATGGAAGAGCATGTCTTGAATATTCTCGAGCGTGACGATGACGACGAATCGAAGAAGCTCGAGGGGATTCTTGTCGAACTTACTTGGTTGACGACAAAGTCATTGCAACAGTGCAAGATTATCTATCGGCCGCTTAAGGATCCCGAGCCGGCGTTAGACCTTACCACGACAGCTACCAAATTAAATTCGGCGGTATTACTTGACAGCGTCGTGCCAAAGATGATTCCCAACGTTCGCTCGGAAAGCGACGCGTCGTCACCAAGTAAGGAGGTGGCAGACATTTTGCAGCAAACAGAATCAGAAGAAAACGGCAACACATCGCCAGAAGGCGGCGTTGAAGGGAAGAACTCGCCTAGCGACCTCGTCAAAGCGTGCGAGAAACTTCAGGAACAGGCACAACAGGCTGTGCAGTTTGAGCCGTTACCCCCTTCGGAGAAAGAACTGACGGCGCACGGCTTCGGTACGATAAGCATCAACGTGGAGGATATCACCCGCGAGCTGGGCGACCAATTGACTCGCAGTCTCACAAACGATGTGGAAGCCTCGCTCGTGCCCGCGTTACAAACGTCAATTGGCAAGATCGGCGAAGATTGCAAGCTCGCATTCCTCACCGAGGCACGCCAAACCACTCGCGACGCGGTCAATCAGGTGATCTGCCCCACATTTGAACGCATCTCGCAAAAGCTTTTCCACGATATCGCCAGCAACTTGAATGTGGGCTTCAAACAGATGCTTGACAAAGTTGAGGGTCATTTCGAGGCCAGAGGCAAGGAGAGACACGATCTAAACAAGAAACAGCTCGAATCGGCGTTAGATTCAGCCATCAGTCAAATGGTGAAGCATATGAATAAGACGATGGAGCAGTCGATTCAACAGTGCATTGCCCAATGCCGTGAAACTGTTACAACGCAGGTTGCTACTGAAATGGCGAAGCAGGAAAAAGTTCTTCGGACGGTGGTGCGCGAGGAGGTTGGCAAGGCGCTGCAGGCGGAGCGGAGGTCGCTTATGGCCAGCCCTGCGGGGAGTCTGAGCTCGATGGACTCGAACCGCAATGCTGGTGTGTTGCACGAGATCAAGTTGCTGCTCTCACAGGGCGAGGTAAAGAAAGCGTTCTCCCGAGCGCTTTCCGTAAGTGATCTGGACGTCCTTATCCAGACGCTGCGCATGGCCGACCGAAAAAGTATTTTTAAACGGGATCGTTGTCCTCTCACACCACAGGTTAGCAGTCGTACCCAAAATAATGAGCACGCACCTGAACATAGACATTTTAAATACGATTTCTTAAACTGGACAGACCTTTGAAAAGAAATATGCTGAAGTTTTTCGTTTCTAACGCATTCTATATAGATTAACTTAACTAACCATTCAATATCGAGATATAAAAAAAGAGTTACGTAAGTTTACAATTTAAACTGCAAATATGCAAAGTGGATATTTTATAAATTTATGATGAACATTTTTTTATAACTAAACTGAACAAATATATTATTCTTTTATTATTTTGTATTCTATCAGGTTCTAGTGGCATTGATTCAACAACTGTCTGCTGACATTTCTACGCACACCCAGTTGAAACTGGATTACTTAGAAGATGCTATGATGACACTGGATGCCCGAGAGGAGGTGACAAAACAGCTACTCCTCCGGATCCTACCGTCGTTTGTTGAGTCGCTCAAGAACTTCCTGCGCAGTTATCCCCAGCATGCGGACCATCGTCGAGTGGAGCGGCTTCGTAGTATGGCAGAACTGTACACAGACCGGGTGTCGTCTGGTTATTAGATATGTGGTACGACTTGCGATTAGATCCAGCAACTTGGCTTCTTCTGTCTTGTTGGATACATTTAATTTAACCGGCCGACGCAGTTGACGTGAGTGGCGCAAACGTTCAAGGGCTCGCCGCACCATATGTTGTCTAACGAGACATACAGCCTTCGGCCGCAAAGTGCGCGGACGACTAGTCCTTTATGTAAAGGACTGCGTATTTCATGGGTTGTTCGTAGCGAGGTAGCGGTCCATCATTCTAAAGCGCTATGGAAAACTGTGGGCAGGACACCAATGAAGTGCTCGCCAACCTAAACGATTCACAACTCTTAAAATAATATGTCTATTGGAAATCATTTTTTACGATTTTCCGGAATCTGACAAGGTGCGATCGCGCACTGCAGCGATATCACACTGACTCATTACCTTCTCTATAACTGCCAAGCTCTATCGCGCAGTTTATTTTTTTGCACAAAACATGGTCATCATGTTTATTGGACATCTTTGGTTGTTTTTTAATAGAAAATGGCCTTAATGATACATCAACAAACCCTGATTACCTTTGCCATATAAAATAATAATACAATGTGAAAGAATCGCAATCATTGTGGCATTGTATGGGTATTAATTATCGCGTCATTACGACTGCTGAACTGTTTTGTAGCGACTTAGAAACGGTTTCCTCGGTTTGATGTAAACAGTGAGTGATTTCGTTTTCGAAACGGATGCGCATTAGAGCAGTGTGATACTCTTTGCTTGTGATCAGCTTCGACCTTTAGGAGAAGAATGCGTGTTCCAGTATGTCCGGAATCGGTCATTTGTATGTATCAAAGGCGAAGTAAGATCAGTTGTATAAGGTTTTTGTGTTTGTGGACGGACACTTTGCTGTCTGTTGTATATTCAGACTTTGATTTCTTCCAATTCCAATCGAACCAGTCAATATACATATATATTATCCGTCAAGACAAATGCACCTTAACGTTACGCCTACTATATTGTTTTTTTGTGCTTTTGCCATTGTTCTGCTATACTGCAACTCCGCTCCTGGAGCAATTTTGTGCGTTGCCTAATTCTTAATAAAAATAAATGTATTGGTATTATACATTGTGAGAATGTAAATCTCACCATTGTTCTGACATGAAATGGGGGACGAGAATGGTTTCATCTCTTTCTTTGTTTACTCACTATGTGTTAGCGATTGCTTCATAACGTTTCTGCGTACACTCTTGTACCTACCAATGATATGTATGTGTGTCTGTGTGTTTGTCTAAACTTTAGCGGCTCGTAGCTCCGCATTTTGTAAGAGGTTGTATGCCCATTACAAGTATGCCTGGGTGCGTGTCGAAGGGGTTCGAAGCTGTCACGTGGAGATTCTTAGATCAATGTGTTTGGGGAGGAATGCAGTACTCTGTTTTTCCTTGAATTTTTTGTTTTGGGCCCTCTATTTAAGTTCTTCGGCCTGATATTGTAAGAAAGGACTACAGGGGGTGATGGGCTACGACTGCCTGTCCCTCGCATATATATGTATACGCTCACAACACGTAGCCATGTATTGTACTACGTACAGGCATTGAAGACGTAGATTTTATCAAAAAAATGAAGCGCTAATGAAAACTAGGTGAGAAAAGTGATGGAGGAAAAAAGACTGAACAAAAAGGCTTTGGAGATTGCGGTGGCTTTTCATCTTTAACGACTTGTGACATCATAAGAATACTTTTAGTTGCTATTGTAACGAGGGTGTTTATGGAATGTACTGATGAAAAATAAGCCTGTGTATAATAGTAATAATTAGAAAGAATGAGCTAAAAATAAATTAACGAGAAGTGGAAACGGAAAATGTCGAGTATATTTAATCTTGTACTTCGCTTTACGAAAAGAATGCATGTCAAACATCAACTTTCTTCAGCACTATTCGCTAAACAGTGTGTAAGCTTTTATCAAAAAATAAACCTAATCTTGCCTTTTTTAATCTCAAATAGCAAAATAGGTAAGTCTGAAGTTTCTTGCTTTCTTAGCAAAGTGTTTTTATACGTATGCATCCGTTCCTTAAAAGCAGAAGAATTAAAAGCCTTAAAAAGCTATTGTAAACTATGACTAATTCGAAGCCAAATCTTGTAAATAGCACACGGATATTTCATAGCTGATAAGATAGAATCAATCCTATAAAAGCGACTAGCTAATATCTAGTTCTCGAATAGCCCGACAGGCCCCTCACTGGCTTACGTATATAAATACGTATTGTTAATATTGTTGTATATATATATATATATATATATATATATATATATATATATATACAGTATATATGTATATAATAATGTTGTTAATAAATACGTATAAAGTATTGTACTGATGATCATGTACCTAATACGACTGGAGTCAGGAATAAAAGAATCGCAGCGCTACGAAACTTCTGCTCGGTGAGTAAACAAAATGCTTCAGTTAATAGATTTAATTGTTTGGCGTAACTTGTCAGATAGCGCTGAAACATTCAGCAGGAATATACTCCAAACCTTATTTTTTCGTTGCTTTGTGAGTGCAAACTAAGCAATACGTTAGGGAAACAAGCTTTTATCTGCGGTAACTCTGTATATGGCCTGTATATATATAGTAATCTGTGTATGGCCTATATTTCCGTGAAGATAAAATGAAGGAAAAAGAAATATGAGGAATCAGTAAAGTTCGCTTACAAAATTATTTAGCACTCCTCATTGCGTGCCTAGGAATCCTATCTCTTTCCTCTTCGCCTGCCATCCAGGGCCTAAATAAAAGCTAAAAATGTATCTAATATTTATTCTTACGACTATTACGTTTTAGCGATTAATATCAAGCTCTTAATATTAACAAAAAAAATAGTAAAAAAAACTCTGTGGAACAGGTTTCTAGTGACAAAAAAATATTCAGTCATAGAACTGTCAGGTAATCACTAAACTAAGATCGAACTTAACAAGATTAGTGATCAACTATATTATTTAAAAAGTAGACAAAAAGGCGTCCATATTGTATTAGATTTCAAAAACACGCCATTATCGTGTATATATGAGCGCCTGTACAAGATTTTCCAATCACTGTACTTCTTTATTAAATTTGTTTATGCTATTATTACTTATCCTGTATAATAGCTGTATGACAAACGGCGTCTAAGTGGATCGGGTCGGATCTATTATACATATATAGTCTTTATTAGGATTCGCATGCATTTTTTATTATGCTAAATAAAATGTTCGCTACTGTACTATATATCTTCTATTCAATGTCGACATCTACATATGCACAGACAGAGATGGGGTTACGCAAAATGGCATGAGGAAAGACGAGGGATGGATCTTTCTTAATCGTTACATATTAAATAAAAACACATAGTGTTTAAACAAAGTCCTGATTGCCGATCCCTAATCGCTCTACTTTAAACATAAAAATATAAGGTGTTCAGAGAAGTTCTTGACAGCTGATTATCTCCTGTCTGCAAACATACAGTGCTTTCTACTTTGGACCATTTTGATTTAGAGTGCTCAATCAGTTGTCGCACCAACATGTGCCTTATGATGAATCCAGCAGCGCTAGAAGCACTTGTGGAAATAGAATGAATTTAACCAGTCATATGGTACCTGTTGCATCTCATAGCTGACCGTCAACTGAAGGTTTGGCAGCAACTCAGTGATGAATATATACTCAATATCCAAACAGCTGAACCTCTTTAAAAGCCTATTTGAGAACGGAGTTCGCTTCACTGTGTCTAGATAAAAATATTTAGCACTAAAAGTCGAACCTTTGTTTTTATTGAGAAAATATAATATATATACAATGTATCAACAGATGAACTAACTGTCCGATCGAGGCTGAACAACAACAATATCGGAATCGTCAGTCATATCAACCAAAACAACAGAGGGATTCAGAGGCGTAGAAGATTCCTCACCGCTTGGGCCTGGTAAAGGCTGCAGCTTCTCTCGGAGCGGTTGGAGATCAGCATCACGAACTGAACGAAAATCCTTTGCCAGGTTCAGAAGACGGGCAGCCTCTGGTGGGTCACGGTTGCTGCAATAAAAACACTATTGAATCAATCACAACGTCCAGCTCTCTAGAAGAAAAAGAATATATAGTACCCAATTACCACATCAGTCAGGTTGACAGATGGCCATGCACTTTTCTTACCTACGTCATATATCGAACAAGACATTCTTTTGATTATTAAATATTATTAAATCAGTATATAATTATACAATTAAAATGATATTGTATAACTAAATTCTGTAAAATAATTGGCGGAGTTACATTGTTTTAAATAATCAAAATATAACAGTACGAAGACCTTCCCTTTATTCCTAAAGACGGACAATTGGATTTTCGACTAGCCGCAATGAAATTCCCGCCCAGTTACCACAGCAGCGTGCAACATTAGCAAGCTACCTTAAAATATGCAGACAGCGTTAGTAGCGATTTGCCTAGAAAAACTATTCTAAAAAAAAAATACAAACACGTAGTAGCCAAATAAGTAGAGGGTTGCGGTGGCAAGTTCTCTGTCGTTTTTCCGAACATCAGGGATTTCTTTAACATTAAGACTCAATTTAATAAAATCTTCTAGGGCCGCCCGGGCCTTGACAGGTTCGCCGCTGGACTGAAACAGCTGAAACAATTAAAGGGCGATAAAAGAGTTTAAATTGAGTATTGCATTTATTCCAATAAACGTACAACAAACCGTTACAAACACCCAACGGTGTAGCTACTCTGCATATCATCATAGAGAAGCCTGCAAGATTGTTGTCACTTCTATCAGCATTGTTTTTGAAACCGAATATGATAACTGTGTTAAAATGGATGTGTTGGATACAACAAGCGAGGCCCGCCTCACCTTTCCAAGTTTGAAGAGGGCCAGACTGTCGTGCGCAGTCTGCTTCTCAAGGGCAAGTAGATGAGCTTTCCAATAAAGGGATTTTGCTTCATCGATTTTTGCCACTTTCTCGAGGCGTTCGCCCAAGGCTACGAGCATCTTTGGACATCGTGGTTGTAGCTTCAGTGCTTTCTTTTGGTAATACACTGCGTAATGATGCATCTTCAGTTGATCATACATTAAGGAGAGACTGCACCTGAAGATGCATGAAAATAACAATGTCGTTTTATTTTAACAGATAATGGATAACTAAGGAAATGTCGATACTTTGTCTTTATCTTTTGCCAACCATATCTTAATCAGACATTGTTTACCTTTGATACGTTATCTCCAAAATATCACCACATATATATATATATACTCCAACCGTTGTATACGTTTATCTTTTAACAACGATGTTAATAACAATGTGTCTTTATTCTTACTATAATACTTCTACAACAATAGCGTCCACAATGCACCCGAACCTTGAATAGAAACATTGACTGTCGTCAGAAACTGCTTAACAATGTAAGCACAAAGTTCTGTAATTTCCTACCATGCCCGATGATCACACTTATCTATCTCGACAGCCTGATGGTAACATTGAATAGCCGCATTGATGTTCTTAATCAGTGAATATTCATGCCCCATAAGTGTCCAGGCTGGTCCGTAATTGATACTGATTTTCATCGCCTAAAAAGACGTCATTAGAGGATCTTATAATTAGATTATCGATAACCAGATAGTTGAAACGATTCAGCACAGGCCAATTGAAACATCACTACTCAACCAATATTGCGAGCCAACCTCATATATTTCACGGAGCAAGAATGAATGCATACTTTTAGCTCGCAAATAGACACTTCCAACTAACCCATGTTATAGTATCTGAAATTAACAACAGTCCACATTTAGTTAGTTAGCAGCAGTTTAACATTAGAGGTTATATTTATGTTACCTTTTTGAAATAGAGCAATGCAGGAGCATGCTGTTCCCTAAGGCTATATACATTTCCAATAACGGCGCACGTCTCAGCGCGCTGTGGGTCCACTGCATGTAGCTGCTGAGCCAAGTTCGTTAACTCCTGCCGCTTGCCCTCAATATACAAGAGCTCGGAATAAGTGTCCATACCTTCTAACCGGCATGGGTCTATAGCGCGAACTCTTTCGTAATACTGCTTTGCCGTTTCGAGCTAAATACATAGAGGATATATACGAAAAAAAAAAACGCAAAAAACAATCGACACCTTTTCCTTGAAAGCAATTTTCTCGATAGAACAAATATACCTATATGAATTACCTATATAAATGTTTCGACTCTTACATGCGGAGCTTCGTCGAATCGAAAATATGTACCTGAGTTTCCTCGTACAAATTGATTGTAGCTATAAAATTATATCGGAGAAATGCAAGCGGAAACTTCTAAAAGTTTTGGGCACATCAAAGACACTGTGATAATGCATGGTCCTATAACGTATATAAAATAGATTCGAGAAAATATACTATTTTTACATGAATGGGATCAAAAAGTATTACTCACAGAGGTTGAAGACAATGCACGTTGTGCGTAGGCAATTCGTGTGAGTACATACGGGCAGTTCGGAAACAGCGAGTCTAACTTGTGGTAAACTTTTAACACGAGTGGGTCCGACGAATCGACCTTCAAGTAAGTAAAGGTAAAGCGATGTCACAGCCAGACAGGGAATGCCGATAAAAATAGTTCACTAAACAGTTGTAGTACTTTAACTCTATTCGTATCCAGTGCTCAATGAGTAAACATATTTAGAAGTGCAAGACAGGTTTCCAACAAAGGTTATTTTCTGTTGAGTTCTTCCATACCTAATTTTCATTCGAATAAACGAAGGTAATTTTCACCTTTGTTAACGCGAGGCCAGTGAACATGAGAAGCAGCCAGCTGCAAGGAACACTTAGTTTGAAGAGTTGATCTCGTGACGCTACCAAAAGGGAGAGTTCGGCCCAAGCTGCCCAAAGATTCGGTTCGAGCCTAAGAGCTGCCTCCAGAGTTTCAATGGCACCCGATTCCAGGCCGAGTAGTCTTTGTACGACACCGTACAAATAAAGACAGTACCTGAAAAAATGACCAAAACTAAACACTTGGGATATCGATGGCAAAATTAAAGCACTCTTGCTTTTTGTAAAGACCGAAAAAAAGATTCGCTCAAAGACCGAAAAATTAACCAGACCACAGAAAACGACGGGAGAGGTTACGCCCCGCCTTTAATTTCACAAAAGTTACATGACACAGGTGTCATATAACAGGTTTAAATGAGGTAAACAGTAAAGCCAAATGATAAACTCGCGACGTATATGCTGAATAAAAGTGAATAGCAAACGTAATCTGTGAAAACGCAGACAGGGCCCATATTCTCCTTCTTACTTCTTGAAAACAAAATGTCTGGTATAGGTAGTGTAAATTAACAAAGATACATATCTATTTCGTATATATTCCCTGTAATATGTGATAGAGATCAGGTTGCATTTTTTGTTCCGATATCAATTGATCATACCCGTCAAGTGCTTTTTGTTCGTCTTTGAGATCCCAGTAAAGTGCCTTTAATTGACGGTCCTTAGCGCGCTGTTCTGATAAACTGCTCACGGCCTCGGCTAGTCCATCTACGCGCTTTGTTTCCGCTGATTGATACCTTTTGTGATAAAAACAGATTAACAGTTCATGGACAGTTGCCCAAATTTTGCTTGACTTTGACAGAAAACAACCTTTTCTTTATTTCTATGTTAAAGTTAGGCTACTTTTCTTTTGGTTAAACACTTAAGGCAAATATAAATAACTTTCTGAATGTTGATAATAATAAAATTTAGAACTTAGAATAAGATAAAATCAATTCGTTATTGCATCCGAGAGTTCATGAGTTTAAGTTCTGCATCGATTAGCCATACGTCTAACTGATAGGCGACTTATGGGATGAATAATTTCAAATTTTAGATAGACAACCATTACTAGGATATGAAAGGAGTTTTTTTTGGCTTGTAAAAACAAACCTCGCGTAGAAGTAGATAAATCTCGTCCTAGGCTGAACGCTTCCTTTGGCGAAATGTGCTGCTCGGTCATATTCCCGTTTGTTAAAATACGACATACTTCGTAGATAAACGGAATCAGCGTCGTCAGTGACAAAATATTCGTCTGTATTCAAAACAAGGTTATCATGATTAATCATACCTATCACAGCGGTTGCATGGCGCCATTTACATGTTGATAAAGGGCAGCATGTGGTTTTGTTAGCAATTGATTCTATTCTACTAATACCGATTTTTGAAACTTTTTTTGATGGAAGATATTTCATCAAACTGTATCATGCTGAAAAACAATTGATTAGGACGTTGACGTAGTTGTTTCCTCTTTACTTATCTACAAATTATCACAATATTCAATGGTCAACAATGTTTTTTTTAACTTTCTCTAGGGATAGTAGCAATCATAATCAATTATTACCAGGCGGTACTTGGCTAGTATCCTTTCCAAGTGTGACTAACAGCTCAGCGAGCGTTTCTGTCGATCGCTTTAAACACCGGGGCTCGCTTTCGCGGAGCGAAGCAACTATTGAGGCCCTCAACTGAGCTGGAGAAAAATTTGTCGCAAGTAGTTTATTCAGGTCAGCTTCCATGTTGTTTTATTTATTTTCACCTGATAGAAAACATCAAATGCATTCTGTGTCAAAGCTATATCTAAGTATCCCGCTATTTCATTATGATTTATACGTGTTGTATTTAAGATGCTTTAAAACTGACTGAAATACATATGTTACTTAAACCAAAATGTTTATCAACTACTAGGCTTAGCTTATTATTAGCGCAGTATCATTAAATTTTTATATAGTACCTTTAGAGAGCACCCAAAAGAGGATTATAGTAACGAAAAATTTCATTTTTAATTCAAGAAAAGTTAAATTAACTCTTCATTATCAAAAAATTAAGGATTCGCTCCACCACAAAATGGTATATTTCTCACACCTTCAAGTAGTTAATCCTTATATATGATAAATGCCCTATGTTGTAAATACGTATAGTAGCGTAAGGTAGCCATCAGTACGCTATAGACAAAACAGAACATATGACAATAAACACAAGGTGACCTAAATATTATTTACTTTATTGTGATTTTTTTATAACACAGTTGTGTATCCTCATTTCACTTACTTATAATAGTATTTTTGATCCGTTGCACACAATAAGAATAACAAAGTTTACACAAGAGCGCAATTTATACAGGTTTATGGTAACCTTTCGGTATCAGCATTAGCAGCTACACTTGAATCCGCACACTCAGGCATTATGTACACCTACGGGGTTATCCTTTCTCTTAATGAAAAGCATTCTTTTAATACAAGGTGAGGCAATTAAGACCCTTTATACACCTCTGATCTTTGTTTTCGATCAGAATCTTCTGCGTGGCATCTTTACACCACGAAGATATGGGTTGTCGGGCTGTTGTCCACTTTCTCCTCGTTCTGGGACTAGTTCTTCTTTTTCGTCATCTTCTTCATCTTCAAACACCTGGTCCTTGGGTTCAAGAGCAACCAGCCACGGTTGGGGCGAAGGCTTACACGCAATCAGCGGGTATAACGTAGGGTTATCAGGAAATAGCGTCTGAGTGCCAGAAGTCTTAGCCACGAAGCGTGTGAGTGCTCGTTCAATATCGCGTTTTTGTGAGGCTACCTTCTCACGAATGGCGACATATTCAGTGACGGGCTGACGATGTGTTAAGGTCCGGATGTATGCATGCGAATCGGGAAAAGGAGGAAAATGATCGGGAATATGACTTGGTAGAGGCTTGCGTTCACCGGCTCGAAGCGTAAGCGGTGTGGTTACGCAGGCTTGTATTCCGGGCGAGGCAATTTGTATTTTGCCCGGCCGTCGCATGTAGTCTCTCATACCTTCGAAACGTATGCCGATATCAGCGATTGCCAAACAGACATCAGGAGCGCTCGCTTCAGTACGCCCGCCAAGTTCAGCAAATGACTTGGCTGAATGGCAGACTTCGATCAGAGTTGCTTGGAGCATCTCAGTAAGCGTTTCCATTGCAGTAGCATCACAAAAACCAAAACCCTGTTCAAGACAAATCGCTGAAACGGCTGACTGAAGCACCCGTCGATATACGGGGTACGGAGTAGCGTGAGATGGACCAGCCATCGTGACTGCCGCTTAGATCATCAGATTCAACAGCTCTACCAAATCGACGGGAAGACCCAACAACTCTTAAACTCAGCGACAATTACAAGGATGGTTTCAATAGCCCACCGTCAAACATTAATACAATAGGTAATCATATAGAACATCCATAAAATTGAAACAAAACAACGCATTTCGTAGCGTTAGTAACGTACCTGTTAGAAGACGATGGCGACTGTTGATAAACAAATGCGCGAATCCCGAAATGGCGCTAAAACATCTTCGCTGTGTAGAAATGAGGGAATACAGGTTAGTGTACCACCGGGCGCCGTTGGTGCAATAACTTTTATATACGCATTCTTTTCATCAAAGCAACACCCCGAAAATGAGATCCGCACAGACGGGTGTTTACGATTTACAAGCCGAAGATTGTTAGCATTATATTGTGTTCGGAGGAAAAATACTTTACGGAAGAACTCGATTTCTGGGTGCCTGTTTGCGACAGTCTAGGCGCGATTCTCCGCCGTGAAGTCTTATACCCTTGATATTTGGCATAATATCGTTGCTTCCAGGCTGGCTTTCTGTTCTGAGAAAATCTACTATGGTTGTGTGTAATCTAATTATCTGAGTAAGAACATCCCAATTTAAAAATCCCTACCCCTGTTACTCTCGAAAAGTATTTACTAATACTAGAAAAAAATAATTCTTGAAATGCCTCATAAAACTTCAAATCTAATCTTTATATAGTGACAGAATCACCTCCTTATAAATTTTGTAGACTTGCGTTTTAAACAGGGAACATGTCGTGTGTAATAATTGTAGGCAAATAGTTACGATAAAAGTCACAACTAGTATAATAGTAATTAATGCTTTTCTTTGCACTAGACGGAAAATGATTTCAAATTAAAATATAGTCTTTATAAGAGCACACGTAGGTTCGCGTAATTTGTAAAACAAACCTCACCGGAAGACGTCGCAAGGTTATATTCTCTATAATAGCTTCCCTTTAGATTGTTTAATTTTTTTTAGATTATTTTAGATAATTACTGACTATTTGCTTCATAGCAGAAGAATATATAGAAAATTGAAAAAAAAGTAATTTGAAACTTGTTCTATTGGCATTATAACGTAATAAGTTTTATAGAAGCTTTTGGTAGAGTGTCTTGTAAATAATGAACCAAATTCAGCCAATCACTTCCTGAAATGCATGGAGCTATTGCTATCGACTGATAGTTTAATTTGATTAGCTCTACGATAATTTAAAAACTTACAAGCAATTTTTAATTTTTACCAAAAAATTACAAGTAATATTTATATCGGTTTGATCCAACTGCTCAAGAAGATCGATTAGCAATAGTATAAACGCTGAGATCCCAGTTCTGGTAATTTTGACTACGATTAAAACTAAATAGGAAATGCATTTTACAAATGTTCTTGTAATATACTTCCACAGCTGATGCGTTTAAAAGTAAAAAAGCTAAAGCGAAGAGAATTAATTTGTTCAAATTCTCTTCGCTTTAGCTTATTAGTTATGTTCATAACTCCGGAAACGTGGTTTAAGCCTAACGAAATTAGTACCGTTACGCTAAACAAATAGGGCCAGACTTCACATAGAAGTGAATTTCGGCAACCTACACGCAATAATAAATAATGCTGGACTGGTCCTTAATCTCTTTATACGTTCGTGTCAGTCGAATACTCAAACGATTTGCCAACCCAAAAACTAAATCTAGAGTAATCTAGAGGCATTTACTGCGCAGTGTTCAAGGGTAAACTTCGAATCCTGCAAAATGCATATTTCAGATTCTAGGCAGGACACCAACATGACTAGCGTCATATCTTTTGCACAAGCGAACAATGCACGAGATCGACTGCTTATATTTGAAAAGTAAAATTACATTTTATAAGAGGATGGTTTTCTAAATATTGTCTTTCCTATTTCTCTCATACGAGTTGCATAAGGGAAACACGAAGTCTCTTTATTATATACTGGTACACTTAAGTCCATATACCAACCAGACATGTTCCAGTATATCTATTCGAACGTCTCTTGGAGAGGGTTACTAGTGGAGAGGTTGCTTCTGCACCACGTTCGAAAACAATTTCTGTTGTATAACTCATAGAACTGTCATAAACTGTAAATGATATCGCCAATTTCTCCGAGGAATTCTACAGTCAAGCAATGTTTTTTTTTCTATATTATATGATATATCTAGTGTTGTGAGGCAAATGATGCAATAGCTAAAAAACAAATCGAACATCCAGCCAGTATGAATTCATGATGTATTAATTTTTCATGCCGTAAAGCTCAAAATCTACATTTAATGTGATGAGACGGTGGTTGTTTTATTTATCTTCCTATATGCACTCTTCGTGACCACTGTTTCGTTGTTTTCGGTTCCCCGAAAACTGAACACATTTCTTGCCGCTTGCTGGTACTTGTATACTTGCATGGCCTATCATTGCTTTTATTTGTTTTGAATTAAATTAATTGATTACTATTATTGATCTATCCTACAATTACTACGTATTATGAGAAGACGTTCGTCTTCTCAACTTCAATTTTAATCACATTCATTCATGCTTGCACTTCTAAGGCAGATAAATTACTGCCAATATCATATCTCCCTTATTTGCTGCAATATCAAGCCGGAGAGCCGTTATTCTTCGTGCATTTTGGTAAACATTTCGTTTACAGAAAAGACGTTACGTCGATCTGTTACGTTTCTAAATACAGATACACATGCAGCCGTTCAGAGCGACCTTGATTTTGTTTTTTACCTTGATTTTGTTTTTTATTTTCCATTTGGTCGCCTTCATATCATCATTCCTTATCTTCTTTCCCTCTGACTCTGATAGTGTAGCTCTACTATTTAAGAACGAATTTTCCCCATAAAATTGCTAATCGTGCCACATAAGTGTACATCGGCTGAGGACCTATAGAAAATGAATGATAAATCATAAAATACCGCGGCCGATGCAGTCCGATCTGTGCCAACCCTCTTCTGAGACTATCGGGGTGATTTTTTAACCTTTACATCATATTCACCATTCATCTCGGTTCTCCGCTCTGCCTCGTAATTAATTAAACGCCTATCGAGTGAAGAGTAAATAAGAACAAATAAATGAAACACGTAAACAAATAGTGTTTGCCACTATGATCGTCCCAAAATAAGCGGCGACCGTTGACACACTCGTTGCGGCGTAACTGATTACGGTTTGGCTGCTCCTAGTATAGGTTTAATGCTAGTTTAATAGACGCGAACGGCTGGAGGCACTGTTTTGCATTCCTTCTGGTCCATTGTTCTGTCAATAACAGGTCGATACTTGAGGGTCACTTTGCCTGTATCCACATTCACGTACGAAAGTGTATGTTTTCGCCAATGCTGCTCAGCGGGTAGAGGCTGCTGGCCATCAAGTGGCTTGGCATAATCGAACTCATCGATGCGAACCTGTAAACATTATCAAGAAGTAAATGACAGTCTTTCTTCAGTAGCGCGAAAATAATCTTTTCTCGCGACCTACTCCGAAAACAAATGAAGGAAATTTCCACAAATTTTTGTTGAAACGTATAAGAAAATAAAAACTGATTTTTTGTACCACCTAACCTGCAGCCATCTGTACTCAAACAACTCTTATGCTAGAACATGATATCACATTATGTTTCTATTTCGAAATAAACGTGCAAAATTATTAGCCCAGAAGCAGTTAACCTTGAAATCCTCACGAGCGTGTGCGCCACGAGACTCTTTTCGGGCCTCTGCACTGACAATCGACTGCTGCGCACATAACATCAAATTCTGCAGTTCAAGGGCCTCGATCAAATCGCTATTCCAAATCATGCTCTTGTCGTGAACCTTGACATCCTTGAGCTGGTTATAGAGTGAATCCATTATGCGGCAGCCCTCCTGCAACAGTTCCCCGGTACGGAACACAGCAGCATGATTTTGCATCGTTCGCTGCATTTTTAGACGAAGATCTGCCACATTGATGCTACCGTTGTTGTGGCGAACCTGTCGAAAACACAACAATCCACAAGTGTCATATGTCGATCTAGGCCTAGGGGTAAGTATAAATCTCTTACAAATATTTTAGAGTACTGTTTTTTTACAGTTGTAACTCTTAAGCCGCCTATTAGACAACCAATCAACTCAATCGACTCAACTTACTTTGTCGATGTTGTCGATAGATTGTTCACCATCATTTTCCTTAAGCGGAAGGGGTTTCTGGCCAGGTTTCGTGGTTTCTTTGATGGTCTTGGCACATGCGCGTCCAAAAACGACAATGTCAAGGAGTGAATTAGCCCCTAGTCGATTGGCTCCGTGTACAGATGCACACGCAACCTCACCTGCGGCATACAAACCGGGAACGACCTTATCCTGACCTTGTGGGGTGATGTCCAGTACCTGACCTTTATAATTCGTCGGAACGCCGCCCATGTTGTAATGGACAGTTGGAAGGATTGGAATGGGTTCCTTATTGACATCGACACCCGCAAACACCATTGCCGTTTCGGAGATTCCCGGTAGTCGAGTGGCCAACTGCTCTGGTGGTAGATGGTGAAGCTATTACGCAAAATAATAACACGGAATTGGTTTATTTAAATCAAACTGTTAACAAAATGATAACCTAGGTTATTACATTAGGATCCTTGAAATACTTGAATGAGCAATATATAACAATATATGAAATATGTAACTTCGGTATTTACTACAAAATATGTATTTCATTCACCTGAAGAAAGACGTGATCTTTCTCTGGCCCGACTCCACGTCCTTCGCGGATTTCGATTGTGATGGCACGTGAGACAACGTCACGAGAAGCCAAATCCTTGGCAACTGGCGCGTAGCGCTCCATGAAACGTTCGCCTTCCGAGTTAATCAGGATACCTATATTTTTCCCGGATTTAATCAGTTTTAGAGGGAGAGATTGCTTTAGTTCACATGATTTTAACCGTTTATTATCGCACTATTTTTCTTAAGAACTATAATGTACTAAACGTCGTTCTTTTGCTTACATTCACTGAACACTACTCGATATATTGCGTGATATATATATATACTTGCCTCCTTCCCCACGACAACCTTCTGTAATGAGGCACCCAGCTCCGTAAATTCCGGTGGGATGGAACTGAATAAATTCAAGGTCCTGGCCAGGAAGTCCAGCGCGTGTGGCCATGGCGTTTCCGTCGCCCGTGCACGTATGAGCAGATGTACACGAAAAGTACGCCCTTTAAGTACAATATCAGCAAAGGTGTTGTGGAGATCGGGTCTATAATCTCATTTATGATGTTCTTGAAATAACAAACAAACACTGTACATGCACAAATTCAAATACGATAGAAAATTGACATATTTTACCGTCCGTAACCGCCGGTTGCAAGAACAGTGTTGTTAGCGTTGAATCGATGTAAGGTGCCATCCTCAAGGCACAGAGCGGTAACACCCTTGCAAACGCCGTTTTCCATGATTAGATCCATTGCGAAGTACTCGATAAAGAAGTTACACTC
This sequence comes from Varroa destructor, assembly GCF_002443255.2. Taxonomy (NCBI): domain Eukaryota; kingdom Metazoa; phylum Arthropoda; class Arachnida; order Mesostigmata; family Varroidae; genus Varroa; species Varroa destructor. The sequence goes on from NW_019211458.1 coordinate 14,587,854, forward strand.
GAAAGCTAACGACCTACCATACAATGTGTGTAACAAGGAATGACCTAGGGTGTTCGAACACATTAAAATAGGAGAGTTATCATTATTATTAGCATAATTAGCTTCAGGAAACTGTAATGGCATTGACACTAACTAATTTTCTATTAAAGGAGGGCTTTTGTCATTTTGCGGCATGTATACAATGAAGATACGACTTAAACGTTCATTTGGGTCTTTCGTCTGAGAACATTCATTGTAGCTCTTTTCTAGATTTCTTAGGAACTCTGTCGTTTAACATCATCGCAAGAATATGCTTATATCCTACGTTATATTCACGTTGGAAGACTGCGACCATGTAAAATAAGTCTTCAAATGTGAAATCGCTTATTTGTCGACCTGCTCCTTAAATGAAACGGTCTCTATAGGAAAAGGCTGATCAGCAGTCTTACTCTGAAGCATTGGCAACAATCAACGCAGTAAAGGCATAAACTTCTTGAACAGCACGTAATACTAAGCACACTGATTTCAGATTTGATGCCAACATTTTACAAAACCAAGTTTGTCCGCTACCTAGCTGACTAGTAAAAAATCAGTTATGTTAGAATACAAAACTGTAGAATAGTTCATACAGAAAAACGACAGTGTCATTTGTTAGCAGCAGAAATAAACATATAAGCGCAACATTTGCGACATAAAAGGAATATAAGAAGATTATAATTATTTAAAAAACGTATCATCTCATAAAAATAAACCATGACCAAAAGCAATAACGAATTTTCGGCCATTCGTCAGTAGAAAATACCAGGACAACAATGTCATTCCGCAGCACAACCAACGATGCTATTTTTTGTGGTTCTATAATTGGGACTATTAGTCCCACCCCATGACCACAGAAGCAATACAAACGCTAAGAAAAAGCATAGTTGTTAGCATACGCGTTATGTATGTTAATCTACCAAGAAAAATATTCAGTGAAAATTAGTTTTACGTGCTAATGTAATAAAGATAAATTGTAGAGTAATATAAAAATTATTTAATATATGCTTCAGTAAGCAAAAAATTGAATCAAATTTTCATCGACCTTCTCTGCGCAAGCTTTGCAATCGTTATTCTAAAATATTTTAACTATTATTATAAATTCGCGTTGGAACATTGTAAATTATACGTGAGGTGCTATAAATAATAGTTATGAAAGTCTGATATCCCTCTTTACGCTATTTTGACCGACAATTGGTACTGATAACCCAGTTTTTTATACCCATATTAACCATACCTTTCAAGTTATTCTGTTGAAAGTGGATGATTTACAATAAAGAGCGGTAAATAATATTAACATAGTATTATTAGTTCTAGAGGAGGGAGAGAAATCAGCTGCTTGTTATTAGGATAATTTTGCCTAGTCGCGCAAAAAAACAACTGATCAAATTATTGACTCGCTGACGCAATAAAACGTTACTATCTTAAATTAAATAACAACACTTAACGCTGATAACAATTAGTGAGTAGCATTACAAATGAAACAAGTAACCATTATGATCAATAACTCAGCACAAAATGACAAACAACAAAACAAAATGTAGACGAAACGCATATATATTATATATGACATTTCAATAAGAAATTAAAAATAAAAACTTGCCAGTTCGATCAGCCACTGCGCAGCATCTGTGAGCTTGCCCCCCCTTGCCGAAGTTATAGCTCTGCCCTCCAAATGCCCTCTGGTAAATTTTTCCTTCTGGTGTTCTACTGAACGGCATGCCGTAGTTCTCTAGTTCAATGACAGCTGCTGGTGCTTCCTGTAATTAACATTATCCTTGGTAATTATATTATGATCAAGTACTGTAGTATGCATATAATGAAAATGGCAAAAATACTATTAATGCATCAGGTCGCTTGTTTCGAAGCAGTCCCCAAACAGAATGTACTGCATTGTACTAGAAATTCACATAAACGGAATAAAATTAGTTCATTTTAAGGCTGAAAGCAGACAGTGTCCCAGAAAAGTTGGGTGTTTGTATGAATATTTATAACTTATTTATTAATAATGTGTTATGATATAAATATGAATAACAAGTCCCGACTCCTTAACAAACACTGTCCACTGCGCGGAAAGCCTACTTCACCTTGGTCATGTAGTGGATAGCGTCTTGATCGCCTAACCAGTCGGAACCTTTTACAGTGTCGTACATGTGCCATACCCAATTGTCAGGTTCCATATTGCCCAGTGCAGCGTTAATACCTCCCTGAGCTGCTACGGTATGAGACCTGTAACAGTAACAAGTATCCAGCATTGACTATTGGTCTGGCCATATATCAGTTATACTCAAACTGCGTAATCTGTTTTATAAGTTACATTTTTATATCATGCTTGAGGAAGGCCCTCTTACCTTATATTAAAACCACCCAAGTCTTGGATAGAAACGACTCATCCTCTCAAATTATGACCCATCAAACACTCTTTGATTATACATGGATTCGAACTCGGTCTCTACATCATGCTTGAGGAAGGCCCTCTTATCTTATATTAAAATCACCCATGTCTTGGGTAGAAACGACTCATTCTCCCGTAACACGGGTACACCATATCAATTTATTACAGTGCTATAACGCCAGCCATGGCAGAGTTATACGAGATGTTTCGGCCCCTCGAAAACTAAAAGTCAGCCGGAGAATGCAAATTAGCTCGTCATATCTAGTTTGTTTATTAAACTCAATGTTCTTTTACTATTGATAGCTACGATTTGTCTGATCTGAACATATTTAGACTGCGATTTTACATAATATTGTATAAATCTGGGCTTTTTTTTGAAGTGTAAATGTGTGTAGGTAAACGAAAGGCAGTGAGATCTTAGCATTGACGACAGGGTAGCGCAAAATCGGAACTCTTGTCCACGTTGAAAACCGAGAGACGCCACATCATGCAGCCTTAAACGATACTTAGATACGCCATTGAGGAGACTGATCACCCTACTTAGACTTGGAACCCTAGAGCAACTCTAAGACTAATGTGTTATAATGATTATATAATAATAGCTTAAAATCTCGCTGCTCATCGATGTATTTCTGTGTTCCATAACTTTTTAAGATAGCTGAATATTAATCGCTAAATATGTAGCAACTAAATTCAATTGTCTAGTCTTGAGTTTCCTTTTGGAACAAAATAAATACACAAGCAAATAAAGAGTACCAGTTAAACTATCTTTATCCGATCCAATTTAACAATTCTATATTTACGTATTTACATCAAATGAGCCAGCTTTCTTGGAGCATATTGATAAATATTAACTGTCGAAGGATATCATCAGACTTGCTAATTATGCCGCCACTTTACGATACTAAACAAAAACCGTCTTTAGGTATACTTTGAGATTGTTTCGTTGACTGTTCTGTACTAGTAGCATGTTGAAACTCAAATATATAATACCCCTTGACTTACAATATTGCACTACAAGCAAAGGCTCTTGTAAATCATAGACATTTAATTGTAATTGCTAACCTTAACCGCACTCGCAAATCTGCAAGTACAAAATGCGTTGATACCATATGTGATTTGGAATGAATTAAGATTACTTGTGCTGCTTCAACGTTTCATTTTGTTCACCAGAGCGATAAATATGTGTAACAGCCTTTTATCTTAAACAATATTGTATAGATAACCGTAATAAGATAACACAGTGTAAATTAGAATTTTTTTTGTAAAAAGCTTAGCATCTCTGACGCATTATTCATTCGCAATCCTCTCTATGGCTCGTGTTTTACGTCCGGTGTCGCCGTTAGATACTTCATTACCATCACGTGCGCTCATGGTTAGCAGACAAATACGTGGTACTCGGACCCAATAAAATGCACCGATCGATTTGCACGTCTCTTCAGTGTTTCTTGTATATGGTACCCGTGCCCATATTTTCAATCACTATTCACTGGTTGATTTGTTAGATGTTTTACCTTGTTATAACCATTCAGCGGTGCTCCACCAAGTCTCTTTATTGGAGGAGTTTCTAGAGCATGTTGTGCTTTTGGCTTCTCTGTAAGTAAATATGATACCTCTCTATCACAAACGTTTTTAGAATTTTATTAGTTGTGCAAAACTTTTATTGACGCCCTTTGGAATAATTAACAAAGATGCTTTTATTGTATGGCAGTTGCCTTTCAAATTCCTTTTACTATTACATTCACGCGACGAATCAGTTTTTTGCTAAAAATGTTTGAAGACAATACGGAAGACGTGAAAGAGGCCAACTTACAACAAACGATTTAAGGCATTTGTTAAATCATTGTAGATTACAGCTTAAAAATACATAGTGTGTGAAATATACCTTTGTGCTCCATAACAGTCAAGCAACTTAGGAAACTAACAACAAATTAAACTTAGGCAAATTCAACAAAAATTTGAAATTACTTAACTTAATTGTTTTAGTGTTAAGTTCTATCGCCAACGATTCCGAAGCAGATTTCCATTGTAGTCAATCAGGTGCACGATTTTCCCATATTTTTTCTCTTAACTCGTGCTTGTGTAGGCCATTTTTCAGTAAATTTATTGAGCGTCCACTCCAAAAAACAATGACGAAACCGTAAGCAACACAACAGCGGGCTGGGCATCGACGATCTTTGACATTCTAACTAAGGATAGGCTTGGCCATGAAATATTTGCCTACAAATACAGTAAATGGGCGCATTTATATGTTTCGAACAATTTATCTTCATAGTCTAATTAATATTTATCGATGAGAGCCGTACTCGTTTCTCCCGCAATTGTTCCATGCTTTATACCCTGTTCTCTTCTAGTAAATTTCAAATTACGCGGGATGCGTCTGCCGCGGAGCGATATGTCAGCTAGTTTATTGTGGTCAACCAGCGGGCAAGTAAAGTGCCCAACAGAAAATTGTGCGGTAGTCTGAACAGCCTGCTCTACTGGAAGAATAGGCCGACTGGCCGATAATATTTGCTAGCTACTCCGGTGTACGTGTGCAAAGTTTGTATCGTGGTATGGTCTATAGCCATTTTTTAATATGTCTTTAAGGAGCATAAGTAGCCATTATGTTCTATATTCTGTCTAGATTAGTCTTGCTAAGTGTGTCTGTTGTAGTGGAAAAATTCTCTGTTACAAGACTAATTATTTAAAGTCGTATTATATTGTTTGTTTTCTTGCTCATTCTGCTGCTTAGACGGTAGGCGGTATGGCGACCTTGCTGAGGGCATTGCGGTCCACCGGCTTGCGGGCTCCGCAGATTACCAGGGGCCTCTCCGCTTCATCCGCGCTCAACAACAAAGCCAATATTAAGGGTTATAAGGTGTGTTAAATAGAGTAACACTACATTCGAAGAGTGAAGTGATTTCTGTCAGTGGTTGTAGAAATTAGATTAACTTACAACCCCACTCTGACACGAATGCAATTGCCTGCTCCAAATAGCAGGCCCGTCTGTGCATTTGTTCCAGGCATTCGAACGAGCCATAAGCCGGTACCTCTACTCATTGGCTGTAGTTGGAAAGTGAAAATTTCTCTTAACTTGTAGTTGGCTTTTTAAGACCAGAGATATCGCCATGTAAACAGGTCTGGCAATAGCAAGCGGTATCACTTTCCAAGCGGTCTGCCTGTTTGACGATTATAGTATGGTTATATAGAAACCGCATTCTAGAAACACGATTATGCACGTAAATAACAACGGTGTATGTATATACAGAAGAAAATGTACAGACAAATTGTAAAACAGACAAATTGTAAACTTGTATTGGGAATTTTTTTTTACACGAAATGTTATATTCTTCAGTGGTTCTAACCTGTGAAAATTCGTACTGGGCGATGTTGTGGGCTAGATGATAGATAACGAAGAACTCTAAAATAATAAATAAAATCTGTGGAGGACTCCCATTGAAATGACCATCCACTATAACAGTTACACTAGCTCCCATGATAAGTTCAAATTTGTTGCACGAATAAGATTCTTATCATTATTGGTTTATTGAATACGCAAGATCAATCCTTTTTCGTAATTTAGGGTAGTTGGTGTCGCTTGGCTACACGACGAAATAGAGGAACGCCGTGGCTTTGCTAAAAGAATGTTCTTAACCGATGTTTGCGTAGAATAACCGGATGTTCATTAATACATCTATTACAGCCCAAGAAGATTTTTTACATTAAAGCTGTGAGACGCCTTTATAACAGTGGCATTGCTACTGCATTGCTTTAAGGAGAAGTACCAAAGTTTCAACAGTTTATAAATAAAAATAGCAAATTGTCAACTATGACGGCCTGAAGCTGCATAAGCATCTTACTAAGTTTATCGCTCTTACACAGTCACGTTGCAGAGCCTCGATGGACTAAAGTTGTTACGTCTGGGCTCCTTTTTGACGGAAAGATAAGAATTAATAATAAAATTTGACTGCTTAATCGGTAATCGAATTTTATTATTTATCGCTCTCAACTCACGACGTTTGCGTGCTTCGTTAAAGTGCAACGGAACGTCTACTTCCGATTTGCTGTAGTACAGCTCTTAGATTTAGGAAAAAACCAGATGCTGCCAGACTTGATCAGTACATGGGGGGGGGGGGGGGGGGGTACTAAGTTTTGTACATGGGGTTGGTTAAAAGCCCTAAAACTGAACGCGTTTAGAGAAAAAAATTAGCAGAGGTTATGATAACACAACCATCATGCCAAAAGTCTATTTACCAGTAAATCTGAAATAAACGAATTTTTTTCTGACTTTGTTCATACTTTAATGTTCCATATGAAAGAAGTAGCATTATATAAGAAGTTAGTTTGAAGCGCATGGTATTTTAAAAGAATATCGGGTGAATGGTTACTACCTAGTGTATTTAACACAAAATTAGTTTTATTAGAATATTAGCCGTCATTAGTTTTATTACTAAAAAAAACTAAATAATCAAGACCTATTTTATTTACATGTACCAGTAGTATACTTAGGAGTAGATAATGTAAAACAATCAAACGTAACAACAATGAAGATGTAATACTTTGTTCGATAGAGTTGTGTATCCGTTAGTAAAATGTTCGTTGTCATAACATATTAGTAAATCTTTAAATATTGGTCAAATATGTAACAAAAAATTTTCCTGTTAGCAACTGGGGTATTAAGTAAGTAAGAATGTTGCAGAACTTCTGAGTTAAGATATTTTAGAGTTACTTAAAAACACTCTTTAGTACCCTAGATAGTGTATTACGGTACAAATAATTCTGAAGTAAAAATATTCGTAGGTATATTTCTAAATTTTACAAATTATTGTGCTTTGACATATGTTGATTGACAACAAAAATGAGAAAAATACTTCTTTAGGATTTTAAAAGATTTGGTACTTTTGTCCTATCAAAATAATTGCGCAATTTACTCTAAGCAACCGTCGAGTTGCATTTTTCTTTTTGTCTATTATAAGTTGGCCTGGTCTGTCATACCAGACATTCAATATGCCAGTATGTAATTCACTCAGTGTGCTAATTCTATTACCTATATCGCCTCAATTTGATCATACAGTAATGAATATGATGGGAATATAATTTCAGTATATAAGGTGTCTGCCTACAACCGGTTCAATGACCTTATTCATGGACAATCTTGAGTTAGGTTCCTTAATTAAACACATTAATCTAATAGAGCAGAATATATGTGTTGGGTTGGAGGGCTATGTTAATGCGGTAGTGAGTGTAAAAATTGACACAAAGATTTAACTTCAGTAGTGTCTGAAATACGACATTTGTTGGCGATTGATGCAGCTGACTATAGCTACGCGTTTCTATTGAGAGAGGAAACTAATTGGGGCTTAATATGACCAGCTTTTCGATTCATTTTGTACATCTTTTTGGCCAAGCTTCATCTAAATTTAATCACGGATTATGAACCATATTTGTAGCGAACACAAGCTGTGTGAATGAAGTTATTCTTTTATATGTGGAACAAAAATTATAACCATTTGGATAGCTGCAATTGTGAGTTTACTGATTTGGCGCCCTAAAATTACAGGTAGTCGACCACGAATACGATGCGATCGTTGTTGGTGCTGGCGGAGCGGGTCTTCGAGCCGCTTTTGGTTTGGTAGAAGAGGGCTTCACAACTGCTTGTATCACCAAGCTCTTCCCAACGAGGTAAGGGCGCCGAAGTAGTAGACATGTCCGACCAAATCTGTTCATGATTTATCTTTAAGCCAGTACGTAAAACTGACAAGCTTAGGTATCCTGAAATGTCTGTTCTTTTAGTCTTGGCCTTTCTGCATTATCTCGAACATTATCTCCATAGAAGGGAATGTTTCTGTAAGAAATTATCCTTTAGAAAAGTGTCAATTGAACATTTTCTACATAACCTCTTAGATCGTGATCGTCCATATGACAGGAAGCCTTTTGTGATCGACAACTACTCTGCTTTGACCTGAAACCTGCCCTTAGTACCAGTATCGAGTAACTGACTAGCAACATCGTTACTTGTCGATTTTGAGAGACCGAGTTCGAATCCATGTATAACCAAAGAGTGTTTGATGAGTCATAATTT
>NW_019211458.1:14596352-14747440 GCF_002443255.2 Varroa destructor
ATGAGTTGCAAAATCTTGCAAAGATAGTCATCTGAAAATAGTCATATCATTAATCGAGCAACCATTTTCGCCATTTTTAACTTTCGCTAGCAAAGGCATTACTATACAGAAAATGCAATACGGGCTTCAACTGTAACCATGAACCCCATCCAGCAAAATGATAACCTTAGCACCGTGACAGGTTATAGCACCTATAGGAGATAATATGTAGTCGCTATAGCGAAATAAAGCTAGGAAACGATATGCGGTAAGATTTCAATACGTCTAACCTAATGTAAAGAATCTAAAACGAGCTAAAATTACATGACGCAACAGGTACGGGCAAGCGATAAGCAAGATTGCAATCATACTAGGCTAAACGAAAACATAACTTATACCTTCTAGAAGTGAACAAGCAACTTAAGGGGCACCGAAGGTGCCTTGTCCGACAGATAATCGGACGCAAACATTGACCTGATCGTAGCTTTCGCTAAGCCGCTATAATCTGGTCACCAGTTTGTCGCGACACAGGAGTGCAGGGGGCGCTGACGGATGAAAAGGGCGACAACACATTCGACGATCATAAAAAGGAATAAAATGCCACGACAAGAGACCACGAAATTCGAAGAGCGAAATAAGGTCCCTCAGAAGCATTAGTTCTGCTGGTAGCGATTTCAAATGGCAGCGCCGGCGATCTCTGCTGGTGGATGCCATTGCGCCAACCCACTTCCGGTGGGTAGTGCAGTGCGAAGGAAAGCTGCGTGAGATGAGCAGGAATAGATGGCCTGGCAGAAAGTTAAATGAGAGTGGGCGGACATGGGAGAAACAGGGCAGCATGCAGGGAGGCCAAAGAATGGGGGCTACGTCATGGAAGAGCAAAGGCATCCAAGAGGAAGATATGGCAGCAAAGGAGTGAAAGCATTTTCTGGGAGAGCAGACAAAGGGAACGAACGACACTGGATCTGATGGTCGACTAGGGGCGAAGATGGGCGGAAGGTGTGAAGAGAAGAGACTGTGTTACTGTCCGAAAACTGGATAGATGATACCATACGAGTGAGGCGACCATCGAGCGAACAGTGCCATTGCCAGAGACGGTGGCCGCGCCGAAAGAAACAGGCGGGACGAGTGCAGTAAAGCGACAGGAACAAGGCGAAAGGAGATAGACGGGACCGATAGAACGGGGAGGGGTAAAGAGGAATAGCGAGAGAGGTAAGGGCAGACGCTGATAAAATTGTAGCAAGGGCAGAAAGGATGGACACTTCGCCGTGGCCATCCAGACACAAGAGAGCAACATGACAACTAGAAAAGGGACGGGGGAGACGCGATATAGGCGGAGGGAGAGAAACAGCGAGAAAGAGAGCGAGTTTCCACCCCAGTAACAGTAGCAGCAGCAGCAGCCGCTGTCGGTTTTAGTGGTGGCCCTTCTGGCCATCGCCATCATGGTCATAGCAGTCATGGAAGTGGTGAGACGGCCGCTACTGCTGCTGGGATATCGCATTTTAAATTCCCACTTTAGTCCTCTCTTTTGCACTTCCCGACAACTCGTCCTCTACTTCGTCTTCTTTTTTCCACAATTCTTTCAATGAGGCCATTGAAAAGCAGGAGAGCTAACGTTCGGTGCGACAAGTGGTACAGACGCGCCGCATAGAAGAATATGCAGTGAATACAATTTGTTAGTACTGTGTTATGTACTTGTGTTTTACCTTTGTGTTGGATAACGAGCCTTTAGTGATTAACTATAAAAACAAATGTATAATACAGAGCAAAGGGTAGTATCGATGTTCTTCGAAGACATTGCGCTGAACATTGCAAGCAGGTACAGAAATTCTATTGTGAAGACCATAGCCTTACGTTGCCGATTTAGCAGGTACTGTTTAACAGGCGACTCTGTTGCCAAGAAAATGTATGGTTGTAGAAGGTCAAGGCTCTAATTGGTTTGTATGCGCACCAAAAACAAATTATTTTATAGAAAGATGCCTGGCCACTCTCCTACGAGGCTTTCGTGGTCACCTCGTGTACTCATCTCAGAGCGGCGGCAACACAAAGTGTGCGTCCGGACGAGCGAAGGCATACAGGCGCGAAAAATATGTTTTATGATGAATTTTCATACTTAATGGCTCTTCAGATAGCGTCACTCTTTTAACTGTAAAACGGCCCCTTTTCTCTTGGCTTTACCGCATGCACATCACTCCAACGATATGAAGCGCTGTCTTCTACGTTACTTCTCTGCTGTACTCCTGAATGCCAACTGAACCCGTCCCTAGTCTCTCTCGTTGATCGCCAGTTCCCCCGTCTTCTTGCAGTAATGATAGAGGCAGCCCATCCACTTCTACTCAGCGTTATTTGAATGCTCACTGTGTCCTTAAGGCAAACAGCGTAACCTACTCGTCGAAGCAAAACCTAACCAGTACGCGTTGGCTGGATATGTACAAATGCAACTAATGCATCACGCGAATAGAGTTACGATGCCGCCGAAGGGAGGCATGAGGCAACATATTATAACTAAGGACTGATGTCTTTGTTCCATTACGTGTAGATATCTTATCTGTGTCTAGTTTTAAAGCAACTCCGTGTGTAGGGGTGAAGTAACAGGTCATCGCATAACTTATTATATAAGCCCGGCCACAGTAAATAACCACGTCGTTAGGCCGCTGTCTTTGCAAAGCATAGAACTTTTAGCACCACTGAGCGTCTTTTAACCGGAGTAAAAAGCCTTTTCCATAACGTAATGGAGAACACTTCAAGTAAAAGCTGAAACGGTATTCTCTAAAGATACTGTAGAGATACTTCTCGCTTATCCACCTTTACGTATCGAGAACAAGCCAACAAATAGGCCAGTAGTGGCAGGTTTAGTATTAGAAAGCAGGCAAACGCAAACTCTATCACGTCAGTTGAGAGGTGTCTTGCGACTTGGGTAAATTCGACAGTATCGCTCTGCTTTCATTGCAACACATGAATTAATATATTTAAAATATTACAAAGACATAGTCATTCATGTATTCAGCCAGCGGGCGATGTTAAAATGATTTCCAAAACGGACCATAACATTCTGCGCAATCACCATAAGCCTGAAACGGCGATTCAGCAAAAGCTGGATTAATATCGTTGGGTTTTAGCGCTGAGGATATTTTCCAAAACATCGATATACAATATAGGTTGACAATTGAGTAAAACCTTATTTATGGGAGAGGAATCTGCTTAATTCCCCTGTCAGAGGGGAAACAATGATCGCTGATTTGAGCGACTGAAAAAATACCTTGTGCGTACGTACTAGGTACAATATAAATTCCTTTGTTCTATGCGTGTGTAGAACAAAGTGCTAAGTGTACTTCCGTCATTGCGTGGCAGTTCATGGTATCTGCCCTAAAGAGGCCAAATGGAATGAATGAAAAACCAATCATAAAGGACAAGATTCATTAAACAGAAGAGCTCTGTTGTGTAGATCGATATAGTGCTCTGCAGATTGAACCATACGGAAATAAATTTCGACCGGGTCTCGTCAGGTAACATTTCAGACGTATAAACTTGAAGGCAAACTAGGTTAGTTGATCTAGAGAAGATTTTCAAGTTACTAAACAATACATGCTTTTTGACGGTTTATAGTAACCATGGCTATTTTGTACTTTAGGGAAAATTTCAGCGGCAGTACCGTCCAAGCTGATTTGTAACGATGCTCATAGAAAGCATACGCCTTCTTAGCTGAATGCGAGAGGTGACATCAGTCTGTGTGTTTCTGTAATCACCTGGCATAAAAAGCATCTTCTACAATATAAATTAAGTAAAGTTCATTGTTCGTCTCAGAATATACCTATTGCAGGAAACCATAGTTATGCTACAGACGAGCAAACATTCGCCGAGTGCTGCTGGGTCGCGTTGCGAAATAGAGACGCAACGTTAAATCATGTCTTGCGTAGCGATTAAAAGCTGGGTTTATCTTGTGACGGATCGAATTTTACTGGCTGCCCATTTCCACGTACTTATTTTGCCTACTACTCAACTGCTCTGTAAAAATCCGTCACCTAATAACGTCAAGCGCTACCGCTTCGGCATGGTGACCGTAGAGCGCTGACAGCGACAGATTATTTGAGCACAGCCTTAACGTGTTTTCCGGTGTCCAGCCAAACGGCGCCCAAGACGCTCAACGAGACCAATTCCGTTGCCGTTCGACCGAAGAAAAAAGCGTCTATCATATGGAAAGAAGCTAACTGTACTTATATGTGGCTCGACATTGCATTGTCAGAAAATAATTAAAATCTAAATACGCGTTAATATATACACGTCAGCTACTTACGCAAGACAACATTTCCATTGGAGGGCAAAAGTGAAGCTGTCACGTTGAAAGCAACTGTGAGTTCCGTGTGTTCCATTATGCCGATGCGATTTTCGGTGATAAGAACGATGAAGGACTGATACGCCAATTGGGAATGCTCAAGGACCAACATAAAAACTGATCGTTCTCCCAGTCGATATAACGCATTGTAAAGAAACGTAAGAATAGCTTATGCGTTGTGATGACGAACCATTCGGGCGCCACACTAGCCGCTTGATGGATATATATATACCATCTCAAACGGATGAAATTTGTGACCGAATCGAAAAATATAAACAGTGGTAAAATAAACGAATTAGTCCGATATAGGCCGAAATCTATGTCAATCTGCTTCTAACCATTTTATGTTTAACCGTGCTCAAGACACTTGAGATTAGCATATAGCAATACAGGTTAGGATATAGCCGGGTTGATATTGAACTTTCCGACACAGCCGTTGACGGCAGAGCTTAAGACGTTTGGCCCCGCTTAGCACGAAGTGAAATATACTTTGGCTTTATATTTTGGGGTTGGTTTTGGGGTAAGCAAACAAAAATAAACAATAAAACTAAATAAATAAGTTATAGCTTTTAGTGAGCCAATAGCATAGCGGCAAAGTTATATTCTTAGCTCATAATTGCAAAAAAAATTCTGATGATTTAAAATATGTTTCTGTTCAACGGGCGTTTAGTCAATGTATTTCCTGAATCTTTATGCCGCCCTTGATAATCTTCCAAACTACAGCGGCAAAGTTTGCTACATCAGCATTTTCAGACGTACATCTAGAGTATGGGGTCTGTGCAGCAACGCTTACGTGCGGTGTTTGATTGCTGTTAAAATGGTCTGAGCGAACAGTCTACATATACTTCGCTAATTTTTCCTAAAAGTCACATGGAACTTAGATGATTTTCATGAAAACGGGTTTAAGTCCATTTCAGTATTTGTTACCTATACTATAATGCTGACATTTGACGTACTCAACCTAAAAATTAGGTACACCGGCAGCTCTACCATCAAAGAAATTATCGGATCTTAATACTAATTCACTCTATCAACGAGCAGATTCCCTACCTTCAGATTACTTTCGCATGCTTCCAATAACGCTCTGCAACGATACGCAGTAGAATCTGCCCGACCTTCTAGCACACGAAAGGTACAAAAGTTGCACTTCCCATCACAAATCCGCGGTCAAACATAAAACATTCACTAGTAAACTTCAATGTGTGCCCCGCCCAAGAACCTCTGCCATACAATGTATTAAATAAATTTATATCTCCATGGGCCAAGAAAGATGGTAGAATAATCTGCGGAAAATTTCTATATGTATCTACTCGTATACAGTCGGATTGTTAAGGTAAAATAAAAGCTGCTGATGACAAGCTGCGTTACATTTTCGAAGCGTCCATAACAATATTCATGGCAATGTCCGGTAGACGCTGTTGAAAGTGCTCGCCAGTATCATCCGTTTCCAGGATAATCTTAATTATTGTGGTTTCCAGGTTATAAAAACGTACCTTTGGAACAACGTTTATCGGATTCCTCAAAGAACTACATAAAGTGCTATTGAAGATTACAAATGAAAAGGAAATGTCAAAGGCAGTGTCACCAGCTCAACGCCTGCTATGAGACTGTAAAAACGTTATTATCTCGCTACTATCTAAACATATTAAATGTACATGCAGGATCCATTGCATTTTCCGTTTATAAAATATGATGAACACTATCTGTCCTCAGCTATTTTAACAGGCTTTACTCTAATGTAATACCGCAAACGTTTCGACACCGTCTTAACAATATTTGCAGGTGGAACTTCAAATCTTGAGTGGCATTCACCTTGATGGAAAGTTCTGCGGATTATTGAGGCTAGATAAATAGACAATATATAGGCATCTTGACTGATCACGATTATTACCTTGCAACAGGCTCTTTTTTCCTACCACTCTAATTGTTTGCATCTGTAATCAAATTTCCAACGATTTCGCAACGCTATACGCCGTATTTTGAGATAAGAACTTCATTAAAGAGGATATGAAGGTACTTGCATTGTAACTATTAATTAAAAATTTACTTTAACAATCTTAAAATGCTTCTAAAAGTTTCCATAGCTTAGTCATATTCACAAGGACCCGTTTACATTTGCGTAGGCTGACACATGTATATATTATACGTCGGGTGTCATCAGGTAGTATAACACAGTTTATTTAGGTATTGTTTACTTTTTTGTTAGCCACTCTTGGACACCCACATATCGAAAAAAAAAAACAGCTATATAGATTAGATTTAACTATATAATGAAACAACTAACAATCTTACAACATAGTGGAATTATTTCGAATTATACATAATTTGTATCTTCACGATTTTCGATCATCATTTGCCTACCATTCCATTGCCTTTAATTGTATATGCCATGGGAATAGGAGGTGAATCAATGGCTCGAGAGTGAGCACTGGAAACTTATCATTATTATTAGCTTCGGTACAAACAAGTGTTGCTGATAGCAACAGATAGTGTCTCAGTACTACTTAACAGAATAATGTTTTATGTTCAAATTTTACCACATCCTTCCTGCAAAACTCTATCATGACAGCTCTGGAGCCTAATAATACCGAAATAACACTTTCGGTACTCCAACGTTCCTTCGAAGTTCGGTCAGAGAACGGGCTGTCGATTAGTACAGTGCTGACACAAATATCAGTTTTTCGAGAAAGGGCTGCAATGTGCCCCTCTCATGAATCGCCCTCTCCGGCGTGGCTCAACCGCCCGCCGCCATCATAATATGAGTTCTTAGCAAAATAGAGCGTTCATTCGTTGGAGCAAACTAACAACATGTCGTTGGGGTCGAAACGTAGTGTTGCTGCTGGCTGGGCCGTCAATGTTACAGTTGCAGGCGAGGTGGACCTGCTCTGTTTATTGTGTACAAAACTAGTAACATGTAGTTCAATTTAATTGTGTTTTGATCAACATTGACGTCTGAAATGAATCAGCAATGATATTTCGTGTGTACAGTGCGTCTGTGTGGCGAAATCCTGAGGCGGTGCGGTGAATATTGGCCGGGGTCCTGCGCCCCCCGGTTAGAGCGGGCTTTCTGAGGCCGCTATTGCTGTTTCCGCTTCTGGTTATCGGGTGCACTACGAACCAGTTGGCACCGTGCAACGGTTCTGGTGAACGGCTGGTCAACAACACACTGCCGTAAATACTGAAACAACCTTCTGATATGCTAAACGAGCGTTGCGAACCGAACGATTCGCCTGCACTCGCCCCGATATAACGATAGCTATTCGGAAAGAATAGTAAAACTAGCTAGGATTAGGACGCTGGCAAATATGAGTCGCGAATTTTCAACGGCGCTCCTAGGCAAAGTTGTCGGCCACATCTGTCTCAACGTCGGCTGGAATAATATTCAACAATCTTCGCTCAGCATTCTCGTCGACATCCTGCAGCGGTTCGTCCCTACATACATATAAATATACATATTAACATGTATGGGTATTCCATACTTATAGAGTCTTCTATTTAGAAAAAAAAAAGGGAAAGAGGCTGGATCGAAGGGAGAGCAGGCAGAGAAGAAAAAGCGCACAAGCTATGTCAACTGAAGATACAAAAGAAACAGAGGAATTTTCGCGGGTTGCGTCCTTCATCGTCTGATTTGACGAAAACCTTGTCCGATACGGTGTGGCGCATGTTGAACGATGCATTTTCGGAGTCTAATAAAACGAAAAACTACTAATTAAGGCCAGGGCAGGACAAAGCTAGGCAAATAGGCGCCACCCCTCCTTGCCCATTATTGTTTATTGCATTGCTTTACAACCGTCCACACAATTTGTTCTCTTCGATGGTGCTTTGATATCTATTTGCTAATCGCTTGCTGTCGTATACCACTTTTGTTGTCTATTGACATTGTCTATTCGTGGACTGTTTGCCTATGGAGAGTTAGTAGAGACCGGCAAAAGCTAGCCGCTTTACAATCTATTATTCTTGGCATACTATATAGGTGTGTATGTGTTATTACTGTATATATATCAACTAGTTTATCATATATGTAATTTGATTATGCTGGGCGCCATGCACACAGTATCGTGATATAACAAGTAACAACGAAAAAAACGTTTCGAATCGTTGATTTTTGCCTGAAAGGAGACATGACTTTAGGCAAAAAGAAAGCAGAAAAATTCTAGAAACTTCTCTCACTATTAAGAGCTACTATTGTAAAAAGTATGTACTTAAAGTACATATTTAAATAAAGCACATAACCAATTTCTGTCGGAGGTTCAAAATATTATATGGTCACAAAGTAATAAAATAAATACTAAGTTAGTTTTCAGTTAACGAACTGTCGATTATCGTTTGATGAAACTTGGAATATAAGTTGTATCGTGAAAAGTTATAGCAGCGTGCTTTGACTTCGCAATTGCATAATGTCATTCTATTGAATATCATAATTTATCTAGTGTTGCATTTCCGAAAGGGTTAACAGCTTTTACAGTGCTAACCGGTTCAGTGGCTTTAGATAACAGTAACTGAAGTAGTAATATCAGGTGTTTTTGCAAAGGATTATTTATAATAACGACAACGACTAGTTAAACCGGGAGAAACCTTTTCCGCATGATATATACAACAAAAAGAAAAATTTTCTGGTCCAAAAGCCCCCTCCTTTTCATCTCTTTAGCTGTTATAGAAATGCGTTATATGTACTGTTTGCCAATTGTTGCAAGATCAATACCGCAGGCTATCAAGCTTATTCGGCATAAATGCATATTTTTCAGTATGCGAGGCGAAAGTGATTATTAATTTAAGCTAATTTTTTTGTTCGACACAATAGAGTTGACTGATGATATCAGTGGAGTGGTTTCTTTATTTTTATGGGTTCTTAATTGGCAGGTATTTAATTGAGCTGGGAAAGTGTGCGCATGCATTCACTAATGGAGCGGGTCGAACTGAAACCAACACCGAGGATGTGTTCCTTGCCTTCAGTGATTTTGGTATTACGGAAAGCGATTTGCTCGACTATCTTCTCAACGTCGATTCGTTACCTTTTCCATCAAAGTGAGTAGGACAGCTTACTTCTAGTACGCATGATACATACGTACTGGAAATAAGCTTACCTTGCTTCTATAAAGAAAATTGGGCCTTTTTCAACATAACTACAACTTCTTTACAATTTTATTTTATAAGGGCTCTCTATTGTATGTGGTCATACATTTACTGCCTTGAAATAAGCGTGACTCTTCATTGTGTTTTGATTTTGAGGTGCAGCTATACTAGTTGACAACGAGTAACATGAATGTGTAGTAAGTTGTAATTAATCTCTTAAGGCTCATCCAGAGTACTAGATACCATATTAACAAAATACATTTTATCTTTCAGAGTTGTTACTTCTGGGGCCGCTAACATTAGGCTTTTTAAAGTTACGATAGAGCCAACCTTTTCAAACGTAATATGCACAAGACAAATTGTACCTCGGTTCTTGTCCATTGTTTGGTTTAATGATTGCCACATCTTTCCTACGTGTGATTATTCCTTTGTATGGGGAGTAGACTTCCACGGTTTCCGGTTCAACAGCCCGCGCAGCTGTGTTTTCCAAAAATTGAGGATCCACAACGGCCAGAATGGATACCAAGCTATTTTCCAGCCACACGGCCCGAATCCGAACTGACTTCTGCTGCGCCATCAAATGGAACCGGGCCTAACGGCCAATTAACTGCAGCAGTTCCAGCTATTGAATATGAAACTCCCGAACATCAGCCTCAAGTAGCTCCAACCTCTCCACAGGTACCCATCATCGAACCTGTATATCTTCAACACGCCAATACTTATATATGCCATTACTATTTACAGAGTACGTAATATAATAGCCGTATTAAATTGCGATATCCGCTGTACGATTATTCGGATTATCTGCTTCTTACGTCACCCTATTTTGCGCCGGTTCCACGATACAAATTCATGTAGGATCGACTTTGGTCTTTAATTAGGATATAACATTTAGAGGAGACATTTTCAGGTGGAAAACGGTACGAAACGGCCTGAAGATGGTTCAGTGAAGGTCAGTAGCAGCAAAAAGGTCAAGGTTAGTTTGAAAACGACTAGAACGTGGCAATGACATTGCCCTGAAATTGCAATTATTAGCAAAACTGCCTTTAAACTAAGATAGTGTTGTTAAGCTCCACTAAAAGTTCTAATGGCAACAAAGAAAAACATGAATAATGACATTAACCTATTTATTAATCTTCTTGATTCATATTTTACTAGTTGTTTCAGATACACATGCGAGAAGTGCAATAAAAACATGTTCACACTCTTTTAAGAAAAAAAAAAAAAGAAATAAATGCTAGAGTGATTACCTATGAATCGTATTCACTTTGTATCTTCATAGTAAATATGTCTATAAAGGTTAAAACCCATAATTTGATAATCACTTACATGTGTTAAAAATGAGGTAAACATTCGGCATAATTGCTGTTCGCTTAGCTTCATGATCTTTCATCAAAAAGAAATCTACTACAAGACAAAACATTTGCTAATAAAATGAGTATGACGTACTGCTTTGGTTTTTTATTCCGAGCGCTAGTTTTCGTTTCTCATTGGTTGATGTTCGTTTATTTACGCGCCAGGTTTTAGCTGAAGAAGGTACGCCAATGCGTGAGGTGATCTTCATTCAAATGACTCCATCAGGATTTTTGTCAGCAATTCGTGATGGCCGTCTCCCCGACGCATGCCACCCATCAAAGTTGCTACTCGACCCCCGTAGTTCGGAACACGAAAACAGCTCAGACGACGAACCGAGCCCCGACCCGTTGAAGCAGACCACAGGAGCAGCAGCGGGCAGCGCCAAAGCCGCCGGCAAGAAACGAAAACGAGGTACATTAAAAAAATTATACTTACGAGCTTTGTTTTTGTCTTATTTGAACAATACATATATAATTACACTAAAACGTCAAATAGGTATCTTTGCATTTTTGGATTTTAGCATGTTCATGCTTGTTTATTTCTACTACGGTAATTTATTATAGATACACTGAAACAAGGCCTTAAGGTAGGCTAATTGGTACAACCCTAACGGTACCATTGTCTATACGTATCGCTCTTCTGCCATAAAAAAATGAGTTGAATCTACGTTCTATGTTGTGTTGCCGTTGAAAGCTGCGTATGTTGAAGATTTGGACAAGCCTGAGAAAAAAATATCACGTAGCACGATGCCTTTCGGTACATTTATTTAGAAAGCAGTAACAAAAATATATTGTTATATTATGAAACTGTTTGTGGGTTATTCATTAGCACAGCTTACGTAAATATATATATTTTTTTTCTTTTTTCTAAGTAATTTGAAAAACAAAGAAAAATAAGAACCCTTTATATGATTTGTATGAATTGTTTCTTCAACAGGAGGCAAGACGGCAGCTGAGGCGAAGGCAGACAAATTCTTCGATGAGAAGATTGTTTCGAACACTAACAATAGTAACACCAACAGTAATATTGTTAACAATAATAATAATAATAATAATAATAATACTGATAACAGTAATAATGATAATAATAATAAGGACAGTGATAAAGTCAATACATCGGGATCGCTGATCACTTCCATCAAACTCGACAAGCAAGCGGGTACTATCAAAGAGAAAAAGACAAAAGATAAAGATAAGTCGAAGGATAAGGAAAAAGTTAAAATGGGGAAGCTATCCAAGCTGGCCAAGGTAAAAGAGAGCAAAGACAAAGCCGCGAAACTACTTCTTCTAAAAACGAAAAAAGGCAAAAAGCGAAAAAACCCGACCGGAGGACGCCCGCCAAAGGTATTTGAATATTATCGAATAAATCCGGATGTAATTAATGTCGTCGTCGTAATAGATTCCCTTTACTGAAGACAATATTCGAGTGAATTTCGAGTTAAAAGAGAAAACATAAAATAATGTTTGGTAAATAAAGATGGGCAAAGGGAATAGATAATCTAATTTAATTTCCAGCTCTAAACCGCTAAATAAATTGAGATATTTTTAGTCCGTTTATTCGAAGAGTAAAATGTATGTACTAAGGGTGCTGATTGCTTGAGCACTTTAAACTTTTGAAATTATATATTTGAAAATATCCACATTTTTGAAAAAGCTTTTATTTTTTGCCATCTAAATGTTAAATATCTCTATTTAATTTTAGCCTGCTAAGGTAGCTCGACTGTCATCGCCTTCGAAGGGAGATGGGACCAAACGTCGTCTCCCCATGATAACCACGAAATTACCACGACCTGATTCCGTAAAGCTTGATGCTGACGAGGCTGACTCTAGCCGCAAGAAAAAGGTAGACGCTTGCACAAACAATGACATTCATTCTGACAACGATAGCCAGAGCCCAGTGAAGTTGAAAGTTAACGACGACCTCGTAACTACTACACAAGTTCCACAGCCACCAGTGAAACTTAAGGTACGCCTGTCGTTCCAAGATTTTTTCGATATATTTTCATGATGGGAGATAGACAGGTAGGCCGCATACAATGTATGCAAGCTCTAATTGTTGTAAGACACCAAAGCACAATATAATTTCTACCAAAAAATGTCTTTTATGGAGTTCCCAAAAATATAGGAAGAGACTATAATAATATAATATGTTAGAATAATATGTTAGGATTGGTTAAATTCAATAAGAATAATCCAAATAAAAAGGAATTCATCATAAGAATGTTATGAAAACAATATAAGTAAAACATAAACTACATAAGATGTATCATTCGAAAATGAAGTATTATTAGTAAACGAAAGAAAAATCGAGAGTTACGGCTCAATCAAGATCTTTTGATTATTTTAATTATTTTGATATCGTGTTTCTCTCTCATTGACAACAAATAGCCATTATTAAAGTAATCCCTCTTTCGGCTTTTAGGACGAAAAACGAATCACTTCAATTGTCTCAACGGACTGCTATTAGTTAGCGAACGTTTGAAATTGTAATCCCTATATCTTTATTTCACAGGTAACCAAAGCCGAACGTTTAGAGAAGAAGGAACGTCTTTTAAAAATAAAGAACAAAAAAGGACGCCGAGAGCTAAAAATTAAGAATTCTCCCGATACTAAAGAAGCTGCGAAAGTTGTTAAAGAACCCCCTTCCACCAAAAAGGAGCTTCTGCTGAGTATCGATGATGCTATTTCAACGGTGATAGCAGAAGCCCGACGGAATGTTAACGATCGTTCACTGGCAGATGAGAGGGGTCGAAAGAAGCTCGTGGTAAAGGATGTCTTCTTAAGCGACAGCGAACCCGAATTGCGTCGAGATCCTTCGCCACATTCCGACGATGATATTGAAGTAATAGGCGAGTATCACCTACTATGATAATTATGTAGACGAGTAGCCAAAGATAGGTAATGGACTAACACTCCTTTCGTTTCGTTTGTAGATCATCCAAAAACACCAGACCTTCCACCGACCAGTTCCGGTGACAATGTATTTGTGCCTACAGAAATACAGAAGGATACTGGTGACGACCTTCAAGATTTCAATTCTCCCGATAGTGAGAAACGTCTATTAAAAAAGAAGAAGGTATCACCTCTTGAAGAATTAGCTCGCCAAATGCCGTTGCGAATGGAATCGGAGCCCATGGGTGGGGTAGACGACTCCAATTCACGACTTTTGACGCCCTCGGTCACAATTACCCCCGTCCCGCTGACACCTCTAAACGCTGCACCACCGCCAACCCCAACGCTACCATTACCGACACCAACACTTACCGTGAAAACACTCGCCGAACGTAAAGGTAAGTGAACTTTCGATAATTTGGCTCTTCACATATACAGCAAGTTTTGGAGTTTCTATTTCACTTTTTATAGGTAATAATCAGAGAGTACCGCGTTTTTGTTATAACGAGTAGATTAAAATTTGTTCTAAACGCATATGAACTTCATTATAGTAGTTCATTTTTTGCTAGCAACAATTGCCATTGTTGACAATTGCAACAATTTGAAGTGTCGGCTATTTCTAAGCGGTTGAGCCAATTACATAAATGTCATTTCTGAGACATAAATTTACTGATATGTTATTTAATTTTGCGTCAAATATATACAGATTATTGGGGTAGATTATTGGGTCATATTAATTCTAGTGACTCAAAAATCTAAAAATGTTTAGGCAATCCTGCGACAAGTCTTTTTCAAATTGTGCGTGCACAAAATTGTCGGTTGGTCTGGTTTACGTTCTTTATTTGCTCTTTTTGACAGGATTACCGCCTCTGGAGATTGACCCAGATAAAAAGAAGCGAAAAGAAAAACGTAAGGAAAAGAAGGAGAAGAAGACCGGAGGTAAAAAAAAAGAAGTCCCCAAGCTCACGCTCAAGTTGCTGAGTTCGGCTGCTTCTCTAAGCGAGCCGCTGTTTGAACCTACACCGTTGGTCGCTGCACCGGCTATAGTACCTCCTAAAAAATCGGGGGCGACAACGGGCAACAACAAGACGCCGCCAAAAGGCAAGGTTGGTACTGTCGTATCGTTATAATCCATCTCGACGTTTTAACTCATAACGTGCTTGCATGCGTATCCATGTAGTGCCGCTGTTGGCTCAATGGAATTTAGAAACCATTGCTGCTTTACGTCTGCAACGCAACGTACGTGGGGTACGTAGAAAATTGTATATCTTGTGCGGTATAGAAGATCAGCCTTGTAAAATGTATTATGTCTAATATTTATAAGCAAAATAGTTATTCACTTCTCTCTTCACTCGTGATACGTTTCTAGGGGAAAAATTCACTGCTTCGGAAGATGGTCACTGAAGTCGGATCGGACAGCGAAACCTCGTTACCTATTGTTGTGGAAAAAATCAAAAGTCCGCCAGCGAAACCGAAGACCACTAAAATCAAGGAACTTAAGGAGCCCAAAGAGCCCAAAACGCCCAAAGAGCAGCCGCCCAAGAATGAATCGAAATCACAACAACAGCCGCAGCAGCAGCATCGATCTCCAAAGAAAGAAAAACAAACACCTCCAAAGGTTTGTTATAATAACTATTATGGAATGTAATAGCAAGACAAGTAGTTAGCGATAATGATAACAAAAGTAATAACGATAATAATATACGTGACTAATTATTCCAGTTGACCTCACCTTTGCCGCCAAATCTTCCTGAGATTACGATAACGCCGATTCCGGCGCCATCGTCGTCAAAGAAAGACAAAAAGAAAGAAAAACCTGTGAAAGAAAGCAAGAAGAAAAAAGCAGCGGCGACAACCGCCAGCGTCGTTGCCATTGAAAAGATCGAGTCGCCGCCACCACCGCCAGTAGTTGAGAAGGTTAAGGTTAAAGTGAAGGAAGAGAAGCCACCAAAACTGTCCAAGGCAGCGCTAAAGGAGGAAGTACCTCCGAGAGAAGAGAGACCGACGAGAGGCAAAAAGGACAAGGACCAAGAAAAGGACTATACGCCAAGCAAAAAAGAAAGCAAAAAGGAACAAAAGGCTAATAAAGAAAAAGAGAAAGGACCAAACCAAGAAGCCCAGGTTGAAGTGGTCACTGTAGGCACAATTCTAGACGCCGATGGTAATAAAATCTGGATTTGTCCAGCGTGCGCAAAACCAGACGATGGAAGCCCCATGATCGGGTCAGTGATATTATAGTTGCTATGGGATAGACACGATACTGTAGTTTTTCAACTACCGATTAGCAATATCGCCAGTAATAGATATGATCAGCAGAGTCTAAATGCCAGATACTCTATGTATAGGTTCAGAGAACTCTAGTGCTATGCTTTTCGATGTTTTTTACATTAATGCAACTTCCGTGGATGCGTAATAATTCAGCATTGAAAAACTCACTGGTATCAGCCCGGATCTTCACTAGTTAGCATTGCAGGCCTTGCACAGTTATTTATTTTCTATCTTTATGATTTATTTGGCAAGTCGGTCGCCCTTTTTCAACGTTCCATGAAGCTGCACATATACCCTAAAAAACCTACAGGATCATTAATGAACGCCGATATGTTGCCTCTTTAACACGTTTAACATTTTCCAGTGCCTGCACTCATCCAGTGTGTGAAATGCACTGTCCTCTTTTGCTTGTGAGCACAGAACACATATGATCGAGGGAATCTCCCTATTCTATGTAAATCACTAAAAAAAGAAACCCTATGAGTACTGGCATTAAGTGGAACGATATTTCTCCCCAGCTTCTGTAGAGGTTTCAGGGGATAATTTTTTTCTGGGGTTGCGGTGGAGGCAGCGGTGACCTTAACGCTTTTAGATGTGGTTATTATATGGGTGATTTCTCTAAGAGTTTAATCTATTTGAATTCTGGGATCCCTGGCTGTGTCCTAGCCATGAATCAGCTACAGTTCAACCTTGAGTACGATTCTTTCACAGTTTCTGCTGCTTGTAAGAAGCACCGCCTTTTATTCAGGAGAACCTAGTTTTCATTATTGGTCCTTCTCCGTTCAATCTGCTATTGCCGCCAGTGCATGATTTACTCAATCTTAGAGCTCCGCGGCTGTTTGCACAAGTACTGTCACTGCCAGATCGTCCGTGTAGGTGGTCAAATCAATTTTCAACAGAAGGTCGGATAGGCGTAAAATTCCATTATACTTTTTAGTAGCAGAAGGCCCAGCATAGATCCTTGCAACACATCTGCGGTCATAGAAAGTAAAGTTCTGCAATTCTTTAATGTAATGTATATGTAATCGTGCAAAATAAACTACTAAGAGTGTCTTAAACGTTTAATAATATTTCGGTATTGTGGCATTTGAACCTATCTTATAAACCTTCTAGTTGGAATCAGAGAGATAGTTATCATGTTCTATAAATCTAAACAGCTAAACTGTTTTTTGCTATTTTGGCGTTGCAGATGTGACCAATGTGACGATTGGTATCATTGGGAATGTGTAGGTATCAGTGTCCCACCATCCGCCGAGGAGGAATGGTTCTGCACACGCTGCACGAAACTTAGGAACAAGCCGCATAAAAAACACCGGAAATGATCAATCAGAGATTCAAAGGGAATTACATACAGCGGGATGTCGTCAACAGCAGAGTCTGCAAAGGTCATTCCGATGTATGACTTTGACAGGTCTATCAACATCTCAGTACTGAAGCTGCTACGACGTAATATTTACCTATCGTGCTCTGTTCTGAATCCCTCTTATTAACGTGACCTTTAGTCGAGTCGTGAGACTCATGTTATCGGATATTTTTATAGATCATGCTTGGCTGATTATAACAAATTTAATGGAATGGTATCAGTACATGAGTTATTTATATGGAAGTAAAGTAGTCTTACGACCGATCTGTTGCGAAGGAACTCAGTGCTTCAACAGGGCTATTCTAGCGCCTATTCAAAATGAGCTGTGCAAAGTGAGTCCATTTCGCAGGTAAAAAAAATTCGATACATAGTTATATAATGAAAAATGATCTCGACAATGTAATTTCGTGGGGAAACACGTTCAATACGTAATAACTCATTAAAAAGTAACTATAGATACTCGTCCGTTTGAACGTTTTGTCACCGCAATCCGAATTCCAAAAAAAGCTACAATAACATAACATAACACAGCAAAAGAAAATATGTAAACACAAATGAAATTGACAAAGTCTATAACATTTCCAAAGCTTCAGCCAAGCTCTTGGTATGTATTACTAATAGTAAGTAATTAAACCTTGCTGAAGCCTTCAACCTTTGATGAGCACGACATTGAGAATCATAGCTGTGTATATTTCTTAAGGAGGCAGAAAAAGAAGGCAGTGTGCACTTGCATGTTATCTAGATATACACATGTACATAACTGTATATGCAGATAACGAGATTTTTTGCTAGTCGTGGGGTTGAGTCGACGCACATGGACGTCCGATCGCTCAGTGAAACATCAACGAGTTAACGACCGAACCGTCGGTGCGTTTATCTACATCTGGCGCGGCGGCTGTTGTTGTGTCCGGCTGACCTACTTTGACGGGCGAGTTATCTCTCTTCGTATTGGGTTCACTTGAGCTCCGCTATATATATATATATATATATATATATATATATATATATATAAAGGAAAAGAAAGGTATATATAAATGCATTATTATGCTACTAACCAGTAATAAATCTCTGGACATTTGAATGAGTGGGTAGATCCGATGTAGCAGGGCAAAAGGCAAGTGGAATGGAACATGCAATATAGATAATGTAACCTAACAATGATATTACTATAATTTGGAGATCCAAGGACCTCCTTTAGAAACCCTTCCTTTCGCGTAAACGGTAAGATACTTTACCGGCATGACGCTGATGGTGATTCAATTGACGACGTTCTATTTATTGCTACTGTCTCTGTTCAGTATTGCTGTGTATTTAGATTTATGTTCCGATGGTAGAGGGTGTGTTAATATTATGTAATAATTGATCTGCTGCTCGTTGAATAATAGTATAGACAATAAGTAGCTGATAAGTAGTAAGCGTAACGAAGATATTAGTTCAGCCTAATTGGCTAATTATACATGAACCATGTAGGTAACTGATTGTTTTAATTAATTATTGAACATTATCCTGTAAATAAATAATGTGTATAATTTCCCGAATTTTCTGTGTAACAATTATTGGGTTACCTAATTATAGATTTAAGGAAACACGAAGGGGTGCATTCGAATCAGATTAGTTTCCAACGTAAATGCCGAATTATTTAAAGTGCAACGAAGATTTGAAGCTTAGCAAAATTTGAATTCAACTGTCCAGCTCTGACAAGGTGGTTCATTAAGACAACTGACAATCTCTCCCGGGTGGCAACGTTACAGTATTTTCCGTTGTATATTTTTTTGCAAAATTTAAGCGATTGTAACAGGATAAAGAAATTCCATTTATGTCTGATATCTCTTTTACTTGTATTGAAAATTAATCTTTACATTTTGCCTCGGCCGCATTGACTCTCGGTTTTCGAACGTGATTTCATCATGTGGCAAACCTAACATTTTGCTGGTGTCTTCCATGACACTTCAATAGCTAGTTGTAGTTTTTCTTATCACTGTCTCCCATTGACCAAACTATGTTAAATTTAATTTACCAATATTGTGCTACCAAAGCCCGCCATCCCTTCTCTATATAATTTCTTGTTAAGAAAATAATATATATTTTCTTTATGTTCTCTTCAACACTATTATAGTTCTCTGTGATTAGTTTGCGCCATACAGTCGCAGTTGACAGACATAATGAAAATGCAATTTCCTGTTACACCTAACTATTTATTTCTACAGTTGTCGCCTTTTTCCTTTACTCAAAATCACATGAGCGAAAAACACTATCTTAGAGAAAAGAATAACAGTTTTTTTAAATTTAGGACAAAAAATAAAACACTCGATTTGGTAAAATAGAGTATATTTATTTAAATTAAGGTGCGTTACTCTCGTCCCGCTAGTTTTCTCTCTCTCTCTCTCTCTCTCTTGTTATCCTATTGTTTATAGCCCTGACTGTTTTAATTATATGACCATTTATTAATTAATCATGGTGCTTGAGCGTATAGGAACAACATAGCAATACCATACCTTATGGATTTGCGCTATCACAAGTTAATAGTCGTTTTCGTTTGTCTAGCAATAATAATAGGACAGGGATAGTCTATGAAAGTTTTTTGGGCCCTTTTCTCTGCTGGCATGTCGTGCCTAAAGTAGATTTCCGATACTATTATAAACCACAAGGACTTACTTGTTGTTTACTTCTCGTTTAAACACACACACACAATGACTGCGCAACTTTACTTGCATTGCCCCCATATCAACTGTACTTGTGCGGATACAGCTACGTGGAACCGTTTTCCGACCACGGTCTTTTTTTTAACATACCGTGCCCTTGCATTTTTGCTTATGACGACCATACACTAAAACTTGTATCAATAGATACTAGTACTTTAAAAAGGAGGCAAAATGTACCTACGCACATCTCATATCTAGACAGGAATGAACACGACCGGTAACAATCGGCTTCTAATCAACGCTACCTCGAAAGGATTAAAACAAGCCCGTTAGGAAGTTGTCTTCGAAAGTACACATTTTACACATTATAATATCAGTTAAATCGGCTCATAGACCCTCTGTTGAAGATTTACTAGAGAGATTAATATATTATACGGTAAACGCATACAGACCAATGCATACAACATTGGCTATTTATATATACAGAGTATATCTTCGGCACAAAAAATTTTCGAACACTTAAGAAAAGGCTGCCTGCAACTTTAAAGTTACTTTAATACTGCACTTAACAGAAAAACGTGTTGTTTACAAGCTGACAGTCGACATCATACTAGTGACTATTTCTTGTCCAACTTTTTCAACGAAGTTCAATTGGCGCTTCGCTGGTTTGATCGCTATTATTACCGTTATGTGCAGATGACTACGATATAGTTGCTTGAACTTATAACTAATTTACATACTAATAACCATTATGTACTACACTATGAGTGACAGTCAATAATCAACCTATTTTATGATATTTTGTTGTAGTATTGCATAAATAATCCGCTACAATCGGTGGTTTGTTTACAAGTAGGCTCATTTCCTTTCAGCATTTTAATCTACGCTACAGATATGTTATTAACGTCATCGCGTTCTTTTCACCTTTACTATCGTTACCATTTATAACAATTTTATTCATCAATCTATAATTGGATTACACATCATGGTCTGTAACAAGAACTTCTTTCAGTTTCACTGGCCTCCCGCTGAAATTTCCGCTACGGAAGGCCGCGTCCCTCGCATGATTGTAAAGTAAAACGCCGAGAAACACGATCAACGTTCCAGCGCCACTTAAAGATGTCACAGGATTGCCGAAAACGAAGATTGAAAGCCAGATCATAAGGGCTCGCTTTACCGTATTGGCTACACTGTGTGTCACCGGGGATATTCGCGTCAGAAGGGCGTACTCAACTAGACTCTGACCGTGAAATGACAAGGCAGCTAATGCCAGAACTACCATTGGGGGATAGTGATCGTCCTGAGCTGCGCTTGGCGTGTACTTGAGAAACAGTGGAATAGACAGGAGCACCGAAAAAAAGGACGAGGTCGCTTGAAGCTCGAGAGGTGATAGACGTTTCCGCTCATCCGAAAGCATATGTTTAGAGTGGACATTCTGAAAGCTGATCAACAGAGAATTTCTCATGTTACTTTTATATGCTTTCAGGTGAGTACGCTCATTGAGAATACTAAAACAATAGCTGTATCTAAATTGTATGGAACAAATATTTCATAATTTTTTATACTTGTTACAGAGGTAATCGTTAGCCGTGTCAACATCGTCTATGGAGTCCTTGGGCGTACCATTCAACGAGATTCGTCGCCATAGCAGCAATGAATCCGGGCCGATTGAAACTAAGCTCATTGGCTGAGCAGAGAGCCAGTCCGAACATAATGGGTAAAAGCGACAGCGCGACAGGCCATGGCGTTCGATCGCCAAGAACTACGTGGGCAATTAACACGGTAAAAACAGGCGCAGAGCTTTTCACCGTCTCAGCAAAGGATACAGGCACGTACCACAGTGTGACTAGGCCTGACGGATGAACAGGTAAACGTATGAAACATCAGATGTGACCTCCAACTAAACTTATTATTCTATTCGGATAATTATCGTTTGACAGAACTCGTTCGCATATTTAGATTTGTATTTTTGAATAAAGTCAAAGTTGATGATGCTTGATCTTACGAAAAAAATTAAAGCGAACACTTCAATATCAACGTAATATTGGACTGATGTATTATGCTTTACTGATAAAGGACGTTGTCAAAGTTCACTGAAATAAATTAAATAAACAGTAAATATAGGTTCATGCCTGAATACTGACCGAGCAGCACTGTGCAGAACCGTAGCGTTCCGAGAATGGCTGCACTACTCAGAGTTTCTCTATTCGGGGCTGACTGAGGGTGTCCCGTTCGACCACATTTCAGCTGAACACCCCCAGCAAGACAACAGGCAAGTAACTGGCTGACAGCTAACACGATCGGGTCACCGTTCTGAGATGACAGAAAGTACTTATTTAAAACGAGCGTGGTGAAACTAAAAAAATACCTGAAAGTTACACACAATTAGGTATAGTTGGAGTCAATCACAGCTTATTCGAGTGAACTGTCTCAAATAGTTCACATTTTTTGTATGAGAATAACCACTCTCCACGAAAATACACCCTACATCAATGTATTGCCTATGGCCATTTCAAGAGTAAAGAAAAGGAACGATCTCGTTCGGTGTATCCTTTCGAAATTGCTCATAGAAGTTCCTAAGACTACAAAACGTATCAATCTAATATATAAATCGCAAGTTATTGATGTGGCTATTTTCTGATTGTCATTCTACACATATCATTTGTTTCCGAGTAGTGCTTGTGCTGATCTGTAACAAAATTATTATATGTATAGCACAGTGAACAGCGTATCAACAACTTACCAAACTCCAAGTAATGCAAAAGCTTTTGCCCCGTATAAACCGGTTCGGTTATCATGCACGGAAGGTGGCAGCTTTTTCAGCGCTACCTCGCGCACCTTCGCTGAAGTCGTTGCCAAACTTCCCATAGCCACCATTACAGCTTCACCTATGTCGTAGCTATGATTGTCTTCAGTAGTGGCAGGAGCGTGATTGGCAGCTATATGATGAATCGCTCTCAGCTGTAACGAGGGCCGGCGCCCGGAGGCATCGAATGTTTTCTCCATTGCACGCGTAACTGCTGTAGCAGAAAAATTGTCGCCATGCTAATAATATTTACGCTACCGAAAACGGTTTTTTCCACCATCTACATATTAGCCTGCACCGAAGATTAGCCTGAAATTAAATAAGCAACCAACGACATCGCCGATTTACTAAGACTCCTTCTTCTACTCTATTACTTTTCTTCAAATCGACCGAAATGGCTTTAATGGTAGGCAGTACGTCTTAGCTAAAAGGTACATTATACTTAGTTCTGTCGCTGTGTAAGTGCTACATGAAAAAAGACAATGTGTTTAAGATGCGCAGGGTCCTTGTCACTTTCGACGCTGTTCTATTTTTTTTTTGTATTTATTTAGTTTCAATTTCGGTTATTGCGTA
Source organism: Varroa destructor (assembly GCF_002443255.2). Lineage (NCBI taxonomy): Eukaryota > Metazoa > Arthropoda > Arachnida > Mesostigmata > Varroidae > Varroa > Varroa destructor. Next base: position 14,619,634 of record NW_019211458.1, read on the forward strand.
TAAAATCTGAACACGTGTGCGTGCTCAGCAGTAATAAATCTCCTTGCTCCAACAAATGTTCCACATGACTAACGCTATCTACTAAGGACATTTGCAGACTACTCAATATCTCAAATGAAGCATATTTAAAATTGAGTATATATTCAGTAGAATATCAAGAGCGACGACAAAATTGAACTGCATGCCTCTAACAGTCTGTCTTTACTAAATTTAACGCCAGTTTAAACGAAAATCTTGTAAACACTACAGAAGGTGAAATGCTAGGTTTTTGTGAATGATGACCAAGAAAATTGGGGCGGATACTGAAGATGCAGCTATACGTTAAGTAAAAGCGACCCTACAAATGATGAGTAATCTGCCACTGCAGCCACTGTCAAATTAAATAGAGAAAATATCATTGGTGGCTTGGGTTATACTAAAGCTGGACAAAAAACATAGCGATAATCGGCAGTTGGCGATAGTCGACAATTTCTTGATCAGATGTATAGTAAAATAAAAAAGCAAACGTGCCTCATGTAAGCCTATGTGGAGATTTGTTTATTGCCGATTAACAATGTACAACGTATGGGTTTATAAAACTCATGAAGCAACGTCCTATTGGTAACAGCAGTATGAACATCTTCACGGCGACTTAGTAACTTGTACAGTTGAATATATCAATTTATTTTTAGTATGAAAGCAGTTTCATTTAGCCAGGAGAAGCCCCTTCTGAAATAACATGATAGCTAATTCGACCTTGTCATCAATCGATCCTTCATAGGGTAGGTCTTTAATTCTGATATATTTAGGGTACTGTGTAAGCAGAAACTCAATGACATTTGCCTCTAACGGGGTAAGCTCAATGGAGAAAGGCTCGTCGTGCTCTCGGTAGGTTTTTGTGTTATCGTTTATATAATACATATTGACCATGTCACCCTCAGTGACGATACGACATGCAGTCCTGGACAATATCCGCACTTCCGCTTCTGCATTCAGCTCGACCAGGGGCGGTTTCCCGTTGTTCCACTTAGCTTTCTGAGCGGCCGACATCTTCTGCTCTGCTGCTGGTAAAACGGGCGGCAGCGAATCATGAATAAAGTTTTTGGCCATTTGATCGACTGCAGCGTCGATCGGTGCACAGTCCACTAATTTGTCAAAGAGCTTCGATGCCATTTCTAAGAACTTGTCTCGGGCAGCCGATCGACTATCCGAGTACATAATGCCCATCGTGCGCAGGTAGTCTCTTGGCATCGTCCGGCGAAACTCGAGATCTTCCTCTGTAGCCACCTGGAGTGCACCAGGAAGCATCAGTTTGAAAAAGTCAGACCACGTGTTGTGTTGGTTAGCTGATATGGTTATATGCAGCGAGTGAGTATCGGGAGAGCTTTGAGCTTCATGTATAAAACCCCTAGGCATGTACAGCAGATCGCCCGTTTCCAGTACCGTCTCGAGAATCAATTCACCAAGTTCGTGCCGTTCAAGATTTTTCGACGAATTCAATGGCAACTCCTCTTCAGGGCACCGTGGAGCGTAGACCTTCCAATGTTTTCTGCCTTCGAGCTGCAGGACAAACGCATCAATATCGTCCCAATGGGGTGCAAAGCCTTGTGTATTAGGGGGAGTTAAGTATACGTTCGCGCCAACGAATGAAGAAAACTCTTCTGCCAGTGTATAGCAAAGGGTATGTACACTTCCTACGAACGTCTGCGGATTTAAGAGACGAACCGAACAGCCGTCATTGTACATACTCCACACTTGCGCAGGCACCGCCCGACCTTCCGGATTGTGCGTTTCACGCTTGCTATCGACATACGATGTAATATCAATATTTTTGCCGAAGTAGAGGTCGTGATTGTGCATTAGATCATCCAAATTGTTCGTGGAAAACAATTGTTTGTAGTATGCAGGGTCCTTATGTTTTACCACGAACGCTTTCTTCTCGAAATACTCTGAGTAGAAGCTCTCGCGTTGAACGGGTGCAATCATCCAGGAGAAGGCAGCCTTTGCGCGTTCAAAGCTTGACTGCTTGGACATAAAGTCCGAAGACACGTTTCCCTCTCCCTCGATAATTGAAGATCTCGCTGACGCCACCTCTCTGCTGGCACTTGCCAAAGAAGGCCTTGATGTATTTCTTTTTGCTTTAACGATGCCACTCTGATGACAGCTATCTTCTTGGCCGTTGCTTCCAATGCTCATACTGTTCTTAGCCTTCAGCTTGGCAATTTTTCTAGCTTCGTTATGGGCGACTTTCGTAAGGGAAGCCTTCTTCCCTGTGTTCTGTTTTTTCTTCAGTCTTTTTTTCAGGTGTTTAGCATTGCTGCCCAGCCCGTCCATGTTGCTCTGCGAAATTAGAGTGAGGTCAGAAAGATCTTTCTTTTTCTGTGTTTCGATGCCTATCATCATCATATGACATCACTGGGACCGATATTGAGGCACGATTCCCCAGCGTGACAATGATGCGTTAATGGAACGGCGTGTTCTATCCATCAATTTTCTTTTGTTGTTGATACTGTTGTAGCCACAAGCGTATTTTATTTTTTTTTCAGATTTAACGACGTCCACCAGATGTTGCGCGCAGTCGAAAGGTTGGGAGCGTATAAAAGGAAAGCGACAAAAATATAACTACCTAACGAATAACTGCAATAAGCGAAAATTACATCTATATTTAGAACATAAGAATTATTGCTGGGCCCGAAACTATGTTTTGCAACGTATTGCCCTTAAGTTTGCTTTTAAGTTTTGCTAGGAGGAAGAAACGCACATTGAGATAAAACAATCTGCAACTTCTATGATATGTGCTTTTAACTTAAATACTAAAATTCGGGAAATCAAGAGACATGACAAAAAAAAGGACATAATTTCCACACGTATTCATACTCCCAGTTTAGGTAACTACCGTGCGTTGATTAGCCTGTCACCAGGAAGTAGGATTCGTCACGCTACCATTGAGCAGCGTGCGGATTCCTCTGTGGCATGTATTTAGTTTACGTAATTGCACACTATAACTGTGTCGCGTGAATGCTATTTATGGAGGCATGCGTAACTGGGTGCAACTGCATCGTACGAAGAAGTTGTAAAGATACATATGTATATACGTTTCTCAGTACTTCACGCAGGAAAATCTCCGCTAATCGTGATAGTTCAACTCAGGCAAATAGCTAATAAATGTTCGTTGAAAGTATGGTAAACGAAATATACAATATATTATTCAGTATTATATCTGTCACTGCTGTTAACATGAGCTTTTGTATAATAGAAGCCACTCAAAAAGTTCTTGGTCAGAATCAGAATCAAACAGTTCGCTCAAAAACATAGTGTCTGCTAATCGTATTAGAGAAGAAACAGTAACGCGATATCGTACAACGTTTAAACGCCAGTCAAGGATATTACGTATATTTGTAATGATGTTATACATAATGTAATAGTAGTTAATTTTACGACATTTTGCGTGGAAAGGTAGTCAAGATTTGCACTCAGTCAGCCACTGTGTCGAATTGTCGCATCTCATTAAACCTCTTCACTCATGTCAACATTGTAAATAGCCAGCACCGAAAACAACTTACGAACAAGTATTCTTAAGGACACTCTGATGCTCCGGAGTCACTTTACGAACGAATATATAACACGCGTTATGTCTTATGCTAGAGATGACAGAGTGTAGGACGGCGTTAAGAGCCTGCCAGACAAACGAAACACAATATTTTTCGACTCAAATCGAACACAACGTGGCGAGGAGTGGCCTACGATCGCTCAAGTCGATGTTGATCTATGCCTAAATGATGACTCGATGTCTAAGTTGGCGGATTAAGCAGGGCGTAAATAGAAAAGTATCTGTTTGTAAGAATCTCTGCTTATACGAATACAGTTAGTAAATGTAGTAATAACACGATTGATGTTATATTTTCAACTTGCATAACGCTCGAAAAACTTACGCGAACGTTTATGACAGTATTATGTTCATTTCTTGCGCTGCTCTTGGTATAAAAATTATTACTTGTTTTTTTAAACAGAATAGTAAAGTATCGTGCCTGATAATTAGGAAAGTAAATGGGTTAATCTGCTAAGCCGAATTCTGTTAAGTAACTTTACCAGATAAAATAATATAAAACATATATTATATAGGTATATATAAGTTAGTAACCTGATAAGTTTTAGTTCCCAATGGCGCAGTTTTATAAACGAAAATCACTCCAGGCATTTACTAGCAGGTACATTGTGTCTGTATACAACAGTTGTTAGTTGAACACATCAAATTCATTACAACTTGGCAATATATAGCTATCGAAACAATAATACCACGACGTTTGTTCAGCACAAGACTGAAGCCGTCACACTATTCAGATATTTGCAATAATTACCAATACTCGAGCAAGATTTCATCGCAGTTTTAAGTTAATTTTTTAGCATTTTTACTGCACAAAAATAAAGATTGGCTTACTCAATGGTTTGCCCACCATAATCCAATAAGTATACGGTCATTCTCCTCCCGGTTGTTATAGTCAAAGAGTTGCTCATTAGGTTTGAGAACCATTGTTCGCCACAAGATCAACATTGAATCAACGACATTATGCTGAAGTCATTCGGAAACACTGCCGTGGACTCGGAAGCTTTTAGCGCGAAATGTGTGAGACGAAGCTTGCTAATGTGTCTTCGCTCGTCTGATTTTCTCAAATAGACGAAGCCTGTTGCTGACTACCTATGGGATCGGATGTTGATCAATGATGAAAGTCGGAAAATGGTAGAAGACCATAATGCACTTTGTCAGACAAAAATTAACGCGCACCAACCTGTGGTTCCGGCCTTACAGGCAGCAATGTCCTGTATCGTCAGAAAAACTCGTTTTTTTTTTTACCTGCGTTTTAGGTACTTCCAAGAATCTTAACGATAGCCATCACAGAATCGGGCGTACTAATATACGTCCGACAGCCATGTACAGGCAGCAAGATGTCATCGTATAATCGAACAGCAAAGAAATGCGCCTTCAATTTTTTATGGAGCGTTCGATAAGTAACTCCATTACAGTATCATGGCAAAGGCTGAGTCCAAGAAATTTCAAATTGCCGACTTAGCTAAAAGGAATATGCGATGGCTCACTAGGTCTATAGCCGTAGATGTCGCCGGTACTCGCTTAATCATTTTTCTTTTCTCACCTGTCAATAGGTCTTTTCTTGCAGTATCTGTCCATCAGTTGTTCTTGTAGATGCTATTGCTATTAAACGTTGTCCTTTTTGTATATCTACATACAGAATTCTTTTTTTCATTTTACTCTCACACCGCCAATGTTATAAAAGAGGAACGTTAGATCGCCGAAAATACGTTCCCTAAACCCATAACTGAGCATATTTACACGAATATGGAATTGTAGAATGGAATGTGCCCATTGAAAATACACTGAGATATCGCGTTATTATCGTACCTTCGAGTTCGACCAATGCATTTGAATACCAATAGTTCAAGATTTTGCACGAAATAGATTAGCTCTATATTTGCTAACCATTCCTATGAGCTTCAAACAATCCAAGAGCAGGTCTTACTACTAAGTCTTCGTATATTAATGTTCTGAAATATGAATTAAACACTCACTCAGCTTGTCATTGCTTCCCTTTAAGGAAATTTTATACTTTTTTCATTTCAATAAAATTATAAGGCTAATCATCATAAGAATATATTGTAATAATCATAGAAATTAATCTAGCCAAATAGTATCGGCTCTGCTTTCCGATGTAATATTAAACAGTTTGGTTGTAGATGACAACATTGTTTCGAGCCCATAGGGATCTTTTTCTGACCAAAATAAGCTGATGTATGAATCTAACATCAAATTCGAATTTTGTTATGTATTACCCAACTCGCGGGCTTTGCGATGTATCTCTCGTAGGGTGAAGACGGCTATTAATAAACACCAGGACAGAACAACCCATATCCACTCTAAAACCTATTGGTGTATTGAATCTACAAAACACATTAAGTCGACTTCACATCCGGGTGCTGCCTCGTCACTGTTTAGAGATTTGTTTCATATTCCAGTGAAGCGTTTACAGAAGTTTGTCATTTATAATATCTCAACATTATTGGCTTTTGTAATTTCCTTTAAGGTTGGATAAATGTATTCTATTTCAAGTGCAGATTACTCTTAAAGAAGCTTGGTTTCCGGGTGCGCAAGACCGATTTTTACAATGCTGTTAGCTGCCGGTTACTCCCGAAACTTCGAAATAAAAAGCATTTCATATTTTATTGGTTTTTCTGTTAGTGGGCTGCTTAGCTAGCAACCTCTAACAAAACAACGTTTGCCGCAGTACTACAATACTCAGTTAGCCATTTGCGCAGTTACTTGCAAAAAAGACCTTTGTTTCACTATTTCCACCAGCACCTAGAATCAGCATCAAACAAGGCTTATGTGTCAAACTGGGGCTCTACACATCAGAGGGCGCAATGGAACGTGAAGATATTTTGGAAGCTTTGACAATACTACAGGACGATCTTGACCAAGAATTAGATGCACTACAAGATAGCAGCTCGTGGAGGGAAAAAATATTTGTTTATTTGGATAAAGTGCAACAAAATTTCAGATATTGCATTCCTAATGAATCGTTCGACGACATGACTGGTTAGTTAGCTGAAACACATACGATACACTGTTGAGCATTCGGTCATCAATTGCAGAATTATTCGATAGGATCATTACGTTTTTCGGTCAATAACAATAATTTTCTTTATATTTTCCAAATTTTTTAATATGTTGTTCGAGTATACCTGCGATATGTATTATATTTCGTGGTTAGCGGCAGGCTAGCATTTAACCGGGCAAAGAAACGTACGACCGTCAATTACATGCTTACCAAATTCAAAGACGTTACTTCTTAATGTTAATGCTGTTAAGAGTTAAAAATAACATATTATTTCAAAATAAAGAAAAATGTAAATACCTCTTTTTTTACCGCCCGCTAGGCAGTGTTTCTGACCTGTTTGACATAGTGGTATTCAAAAAGCTGTCATCGTTAGTTTTAGTCAGCCTCTACGTAACCCTGACCTATATGAATACATCTATATGTAGGTAAGGAATGGATAAATGTCGCTTCGCCACTTCAAAGCAGCATACATTTACGCGGTAGATTGCTGCTGGTGGATTTCTTCACTTACTGCTGCATAAACTGTATGCACATCCTTCCCTACCTGCATCGTTTAGAGGCGAGCATCGCAAATGCAGAACTAATCATCATAGGGGTCCATTCTGCCAAGTTCGACAATGAAAAGGTACAATGCAATGTAGTGTCTTATTCATTTTCTACGACTATTTATTAGATGCTTAGTTTGAAGACTCGGTCAAGATTTTAGCCATTAACTCCATTTACTAAGCCAAATTAGATGTGAAGACAGGTAATGGTTAAAAAATCCAGTTAATTATATTTTTCTATACCTACGAACAATAAGGTTTCAGATCACGTTAAAAGTGCCGTCTTGCGATACGGTATTGAACATGCCGTCCTTAATGATCCCGAAATGCGGCTCTGGAACCTTTGCCAGATTATCTGCTGGCCCACCCTTATGCTAGTCGGTGAGTATTATAATTTATCTATCTCAGTCTATAAATATGTTGGTTCTAAATCAATAAAAGGAGCGCCGATTTTTGGCGTTAAATCTTGATGAGCCATTGAAGCATGAATGTTTATAGTTTGTGTCATCATTGATCATTACGGTGCTAATAGTGACAGAGCGAAGCGATATACCTGCATTGCATTAAAAAATTTAATGAGATACACTGGTCTTTTAAAACGAGCGACTTTTATATACATTAGCCCGCTATAGTAAAAAAAGCCTAAAAAGCGACGAAAAATAGAGATTTACTAAAACATGCTCATCTTAGACAAATGAAAGTAATACAGACTTAATCAAACATTATTCAATAAATTTATTATAGCTATCAGACGGAGATATAAACGATGAAATAAAAAAAAACGTCTCATTTTCACACATGATACATCACAAGTGTTTTCTTTCAATAATTTCCAGGTCCCAACGGTGAAATAATCTACAAGTTTATCGGTGAAAAGAATATGAGTAGATTTGAAGCTTACGTAAGGATCTTCATTGACTACTATTGCTCTAGAGGGCAGGTGAGCTGATTTGCCTTTGATCTGGCTTTGTCCGGAAATTTTTTGTAGCAAAAGGGATACATCCCTTGACTTTCAGTTTATTTAGGTTAGGAAGTGTGGTGACCATATTCTAAAATGTACTGTACCAACAATCGAAGTTTATAAAATGAATACTCCTAGAACGCAATATGGAACGTTTAGTGGTCTTTAAATAGTCTAAATAGTTTAAAATAGTTTATTATAACGTTTCTGTTCAGCTTAGATAAATCGTCTAACGTCAACGAGGCGGCGAGTTTGATCATGTAAGCTTAATCGGCATTTATTGTTTTTTTTTTGTCCTTTTCACAGGTGACCAATTCAATAAAAATTCCTATTAAGCTTTTTCGAGAGTCAGCGGAATCGAGTAAACTTTGTTGTCCTGGTAAAGTGGCAGTCAATCAATTATTTCTTGCGATTGCTGATTCCTCAAATCACCGGGTGCTTATCTGCGACAAACATACATTCAATGTGCTCGTCAGTAAAGCTTTAAAATATTTTTTTCTGTAATACCGTAATTTTCTTTACTTAAATTGAAATGTATACATATACACTTTGGTAGGCTATTACATTTATTTTGCACAAAAGATGAGTAGGTTCTCTGATCTATAACATTTTTCGTCTTACTATGAATCAGTGAAAATATTACCCAACCATATACTACAGCAAATAATTGGAACTATCATATCAGTAGCTGTGCTATGACAAGGCAGGTTTTACGCACAAGGCCGTGTTTGAACTTAACCATAAGTTCTATACTCCACAGGTTTGGGTACAAATCGGAGCAGGAAGGGCTACACCAGCAACACACAATAGGAATATAAAAGAACTTATCATGTACAATCGATGTTTCAGTATATTATCGGAATTACCGGAAAGCCAGGCCGAAAAAACGACACGTTGTCAGAAAGCCGTTTTAATTCACCTCAAGGCATATGCTGGTATGGACGTTACGTGCTGTTTGTTGCCGACACAGAAAACCACTCCATACGGAAGGTAGGTTCTTTTGGTATAATCTTGTACTACCTATTCAATCGTTCGAATTATTCAGTGGGAGCTGTTTACCTCTGTTCATATATAGTAGTTCATTATTAAATTTTAATGAGCGTCTTTTCCAAATTGCGTACTATTCTTCTCAATTTCAGATTGATTTGGAGGCAGGCAGGGTGACTACAATCATTGGAACGGGTAGGCAAGGCGAAGATTACGCAGGTGGACGGCTGGGTATTGAACAAGAGATCAGCTCGCCCTGGGACCTCGCTCTCTACAAGGATAACGTTCTCTTCATTGCTATGACTGGAACCCATCAGATCTGGGCCTACGCAATTAACGAAGATGCCAAATTTTTCAATAGACAGTATGTATAATAATTGTATAGATGTGATCGTTCAGTCGATGAAAATTGTTGAGATTTTGTGAATTCTAAGCATCAGTAATTGGCTGGCTATGAAATGGATTTACTTATGCAGCCGTGGGCTTGCGTTTTCGTAATAAATATCTTTGGAAATAGCATAAAAGAACGCATAGTAAATATTAGAGAGGATTCGCATTCGCCTAAAAAAAATTATATTGTTGTTACCTCTTTTTAGTGTGCTGGTGGAAGTTGGCAAGTGTGTCTGTATCGCGGGAAGTGGACGCGAAGAGAATCGAAACACAACGTATCCATTAAAAGCGGGTTTTGCCCAACCATCTGGGTTGGCCCTTGATTGCGACCATAATTTGCTCATCGTGGCAGACAGCGAAAGTTCTACAATTCGAAGCTTTGACTTGAATTCTGGCTCCGTTAAGAATATTTGTGGAGGAGCTCACGACCCGATGGTTTGAAATGGATTTATCTGCCTTGTGCACAAGGCTATTACTAAATACCTATCATTTTTTATAATTTGGAACTCTTCCTGGAAGAACTTTTCCTCATTATATATATACTGCTAAGTGACTATAATAATACATTTGTGTTTCATATTCTAGATTTAATAAGCGTTCTTCACCACAGTGTAATAACTCATATTTTAGAACTTGTTTGCATTTGGAGACCACGATGGCAGGGGTCCTGATGCTAAATTGCAGCATCCACTGGCGGTTGTATGGGATTTTCGGAGCAGTTCTATCATCGTTGCTGATTCGTACAATCACAAGGTAATTTTTTCTCTTTTTTTGAACCTATAGGCTAGTGTTTGTTCTATGCACGAGTAGGTGTTTGCGCTACTTATGCGGCATGTAGATCAACCTTATTTTTTTCATATACCCGACTTGATTAGTTGCTTTTCAGTACTGCGGATTTTTTCATTCTCGTCATCTTACACGAAACATGCGCTTCCCTCCATCAGTTTTATCCAAGGCAATACCTTCTAGCAGTACTTGCAAATAACAAATGCTAGACCCTCAGTTGGACTAGTTGTCAATATTTCAAGAAAGACATTTTCTGGATCTTAAATAACGTTTTTTCAGCTGAAGATTGTGGATTTAAAAAGCCGAATGTGTAAGACCGCACAGATCAAGGGAACATTATGTCTGGACGAACCTGCCGGTCTTGCTATCGACAACGTCGCCAATAGGTAGCATGCTGCAGTTATTTTGTTATTTTTATAAAAAGCAAACAAACTTATCTGATCAATATGCGTTAAAGACTTCAAGGTTTGCCATAGATTTACCTCTAAATTAATATTTTGAGTTTTACATATGTTCAATTAGAGGCGAATCTGTAAAAAAACTATAAAGCCTTTATCAGCGCACGTTCGTAAAATAGAATTATCTCGGCTATTGAACACCCAACTAGTTAATTAATCAAGCCGTAACAGTAATTTATAGAGCTAGTAGTCTAACCTGAATAACTCAAGCCAAGATTGAAATCGTGATTGTCAACTTATTTATTTTAGTTTTTTTTTTATTAACATTTTACAGTTTAGTAAAATGTTGGTTAATTTTTTTATTTACATACACGATTAATTTTTCCGAAAATTAAACTCGAGGTTTTATAACTTGAGAGAGGTTCGTTCGTTGTGCAAGTATCCGAAAGAATGGCATTTATCAAATCAGGGCTGACGTTTACTAATTCCTTATATTTAGGTTGTATATTGCGGATACAAATAATCACCAGATTAAGGTTGTAGAGCTTCAAAATGACGAGTTCCTGTTCTCGGATGAAGTCATTGGGCCTACGCTTAAGGTATGTGTATCTTACTACATTTAAAATGAGCTTTTAGCTATCTGTGGCTTCCAAGCTATTGAACTACTTATTTAGCATTATTCAATGTGCTTCCTCACTGCCATGTGCCTAAATGTCTTAGATGAGTTTTTTCTGGACAAGTGGATCCTTAATTAGCAGTATAAAAAAGACCTTGTTATAACCGCTTTTCTTACGGGTATAACCTCTATCTTCATATCGAGCAGTTGCTAAGATAATCAGAAGATTCATCGCTGTAATTTATGTTGTAGATACTTGCATATATGCAGTTACGCGTTAATTTATTTAATTAGTTAGCTCCAAAGCTGCAATCCTTCTTCCCAAAGCCATTTCTATAGAGTTTGCACATTACCAGTATATATACCCTAATGGGTCGTATTATTTGTTTAATCTTTTTACGTTTTGCTCATTTGTAAGTGAGTACAACATAAACGGCTTAATAGTAAATGTTTCGACAATGGTTTCCTTTTATCGCGTATTGACCATCGAAGTTCGTATTTTTTATAGTTTTTGCCATCCTTTTCTCGTTTGTCGTCGTGTCAAAATATACCAAAACAAAACACAAATGCTGTGTACTAAACCAGTCTTTTCCCGCTCCATTGCTATCTAAGTGAGCAGTGTGAGCATGTTAGCGCCTCAATGGTGCATGTGTGGGATTTAGCTCTATAACACTGGACACTGAACGCAATGCTTCAATGAGGTGCCGATCATAATAAATACTCAAATCCAGTCTCGATATATAAACACACGTAAATCGAGCACTTAGTAAATCCATCATAGGACGCTTTCTTTGACCATTTTTGACGGACTTTGCTAAAAATCAAAAAAAAAAGATCCTCTGAATACGGAAAGGACTTGTAGAAGCTACAACGGTAATTTTTCTGCCGTAAATGCAGGCGACGTGACCATTACCGGTATTATAGCAAGAGTGTAAACTGTCAACCAGCTGAAAACAGATTGTATTGAAATTATGGCCGAAGATTTGTTAAGGAGATTTGTCGAACATCACAACGTACACGCTTTACATAAACTTCTGGAGATGTTCCAAGATGAATCGAAAAACGACGAAATAATTGACGCAGTGAAAAGCGTTGGGCCGAAACGTCTCATTGATGTTCTCGTTAGCGAAAATACAAACGAAAAAAACGATTTTCTGCGGTTCGCTGAGAAGGTGCAATTGATTGCCGAATGTGTTCGAAATCTAACACTTCGCAATGAATTAACATGTGATATTCTTATTATTCAGCTACTTAATATACTTCAACAAACGGATAGCTTTGATTTAGAATCGAATCAGGCCGAGCTTGTAAAACAGATCTGCCGTGTGCTCGGTAACCTCTGCTTTGACAACGATGCTGCTCGCGAGATCGTTATGGATAATGATGGACTGAAGATACTACTCAAATTAATCCGTACGTTACTAGAAGGTGCTCGATCCCCGAGTGGTTTGCTGATCGAGGAGAAGCTAGCTATGATCGTCATGGGCTGTTTGTTTAACGTCGCTGACAACGACGACTGCCAAAAAAAATTTCAACAAATGGATGTTCTTCCGTTACTTATTGACTGCGTCGCAATTATGCCGGGTGACGCAGGTTGTCATGCGACAAACCTTCTTTATAATATGAGTGACTCTGAAGAGTGGCATCATCAATTCGTAGTGAACATGCCGTCTCTTCTTAGAATTGTTGACACCGTCGAAGATCAAGAAATGCTCGAGATGCTGATCGACGTAATACAAACCGTATTCATCAAAGCAGATAAGTCGGAAAAAATTACACTATTCGAATTTGGCCTGTGGGACCACCTTCGGAAGATTGTGGACAAAGGAGTTTTGGTGAAACAGGCTGCAAGTCTCATGGTTATAATGCTAGCTGATGATGGCTGCATGCAGCGTATGTTTGCCGGAGGCGAGGGACCGCAGTATCTTCTCATGCGAGAGTGGCTAAATAACGATAGCAAAGAGTTACGAACATACGGGGCTCTGGCGATTGGGAATTTTGCCCGAAGAGACGACTTGTGTGTGATTTTAGCCAATGATGGGGTGGCTGCTCAGCTGATAAATATGCTTGGTTCGATGCGATCGACAAAACTACAGGAAATAGAAGCCTTAGAGGACGCAATTCTTGCTGGCCTTCGTAATTTGCTGATTCCAAAGGAGAACAAAAGATCCCTTATACAGAGTGGTATTGTCGATAAACTACTCAGCCTGCTTCCTATTGAATCCTACGTTGTAGCATTTAAATATTTAGCTTGTATGCGGATGCTGGTGGATCGACAGCCAGACGTGGCGTTGAGACTCGGCTCGAACCATGACTTGCTCAGGGCTATCGTAACGTGGTCTCGCGTAGAATTGCATGTCGGCGTAAAGAGCGAAGCAATGAGGGCTCTTTGTTGGATATTAAAAAATAATTCGTCAGACTTAGTGAGATCTGCGGTGGCAATCGAAGGCGGGGTGCCTGCCATTGTCGAGATGCTCAAAAGTGAGCACACCGTAATGCAAAACGAAGCAGTGATTGCGTTGTCGCTGTTAGCAAATGGAAATCCTCCTGAAGACGTACGACAGGCTCTTGCCTCGAACCTAAACCAAACGGCCGAGTTAATTGGTGACATAATTAATACAATTGTGTCAAGTAGTAATAACGCGGCTATAATGGCGAACGAGTTCATCGAAAATATCGTCACACTTGTTATCAACGTGTGCATCATTCGGATAGAGTTCCGCGAAGCGATCGCCACAAAAGTTGAGACACCACTCAATGAGTTAAACCGATTAACACAATATTTCTCACTAAAGGATAAAATCTGCAAAGCCCTACACATCCTAGGTGACAACAAATAAATATGAAAATAAAGCCATGTTTACAGTGATTCTCGTAACAACAGCAAGATACATGAAGATATATTAAAATAGGATGGCTATTTTTTACGATATTAGTTCAATACACGGTGATCAGACGAATTCTGTGATTCTCGATATACAATGCAGCAGGGGATTTCAATTACCTCGACAAGAATCAACTGTTGAATAAGTAGAAATATTTAGTGTCATATAGTAAAATCAAGAATAGCACTTACAAGTTGATCATGCTAAATCAACGAAAGGCTTTTTTCGAATTAACTATCCGACTTATAAATCACTACTTGAATGGTATTAGCAGTCGCTACAGGTACATTTTTTCTTCAGCTAGTTATGAGAAAAAGGAAAATCGGTAGGTATGGGTATGAGTAACAAATTAAAAGTGAACTTTTACTTACCATAAGAGAGTAAAATGCAATCGGGCAATGTGAGTGGCCTAGATTAAGCATACGTTGGAAAAATGACTAACAAATATGTGATATATATACGTCATATTTTTGTTGTATATCTCTATTGTACAACTAATTCTCACCCCCTTCTTTCTTCATCTTTCTTTTCTCGCTGGCAGAAGAGCACAATGTAGACATATTAAAAAGATTTTCAAAATCTATCGAGCAAATTGTTTTAGCTTTACACAATAGAAATAAAGGAGACCACGAGAAGGGGATCGTATGTAGAATAGAAGTCAAAAACCTGTGAGTAAAATTATAATGAAATCTATACAAGTGCATTGGTAATAAAAAAGCTATTTTTTACAAAAAGAGACATGTGAATTGAAGAGGTGATCTTAGTCATTAGTCCTAATCGATTTAAAAAGACGGAGGTGACATACCTACAACAGAGTTTAATAAACGTGTTGGTATAAAATGCACATCATATTCTTCGTTTTGGTTAATCAGTTATATGCATACACACAGATGTAAGCTAAACTAGCATTTGATTTTCATGGGTATAGAGCTACTCAATCAAAGACGAGCTAAAGCCAGCTCGTCCAAATTTACAAATTGAAAATTGTCGTCATCTTTTTTGGTCGTTTGACAACGAAGGAGTTCTCGGTTGAGGCTAACGTTCTTGTTAGGAGGACGGGCGTAAAAATAATGGCGATGCTACTCACGCTTGACAGGTCTAGTCAAGACCGTCATTCACAAAGCATTCAACGATACGAAAAGGCCGTCATGTTTCCAAAAATTCTCAAGATAATCATACAAAAAAACTAACATTACAATCTTGAATAGCTAAGAGCTTTTCTAGGACGACACGTATGTATATACCGAGAGCCCTTTGACTCGTAATTACAGCTTTTCTTATGCGATTATCTTAATTTGCTCGCACAAAAATAATTTTTTGCGTTGATTGCCGTACGAGTGCCCGATACCTTATTAATGAAGTACAGTTTTCATGAATCTCAGTGTGCATAAAAAATTGTAGTAAATCCTAGTTAAAGTATTATGTGTATAAGCATTTTTAAGTTCAGAAAAATTGACTAAAGTAGTATTAACCAAGTCAGTAAAAGTCGAATAAAAATGTCTCTAGAGTCTACTGAAGGCATGAAAGGAGAGGAGGGAGTGTGAAATAGTCGTGTAGACTTTCCTTGTCGAGTCCACGGTAACTTGTTTCAGATACCAGTACCTCCAAAATTGACGTTATTTCAGTGGCAGAACTCTGACAGCGACCTCATATATATACATATATATCTCGCAACTAACAACTAACACAGCTGGTTGTGAAATGCTTGTATCTATCTAGAGATGTGCCCACAACGTGTACATTGGATACCATACGCAAAATATGATCTTTTCTTGTCCTTTAGTTTAATTCTGACTCGTCTGATGATGTGGTGGATTCTCTATTGACTGTACGGGACTTCGTATCATGGCGCGCAACAGATGAAGGTCCTTTGAGAGTAAAGTCCAGTTTGGGGCTTTGCCTCGATCTTCTACTTCCAAATGGCATTGAACTAAACAGTGATGCCCCACAGACGTGGACGTTACGAGGTACAGTTAATCACGGCTAAGAGTTCTTGTGAATAGGAACACAGATCTATTGAAATCCATTGTTGTTTAATGTGCCTTGTATGAAAACAACACAATCGGCTTTTTTAAAAGGATCGTTTGCTAAGTAACTATTTCTTTAACGAATATAGAGCATTTTATGCAGATAGGAGTGGAAGGTAATACTACAGTTGTTTTATTTGAAAATTTATAATACTATTGATACCAATTTCAACTTCCAGGAGACGGTTTGCAAGAGCAGAAGCTTGATGTAGATGCCATAGCCCAGATAGAAATCAAGCAAGAACGCCTCACATTACAAATACACTGCTCTCTTGTGCTGTGCAATGAACTGCAAAAAACCTGCGAAATGAAACAGATCTCAAGGCAACTTGAACTTATTCGTGATGTGAATTTTGGTAATTCAGAAATAAAGGTGGTTCTTGAGATATAGAGAAACATTCATATATACAGCCACAGCGTACATTTAAAATCAGAAGAAATCGTGTTAACCGTATCTTTTAACCGAAGGTATTTGCGGACGGTGTAGTATATATATGCTTGAACCTTGGTCTCATTTCTATTTGCGGAGTCCGAAGTTTTATCAAGGAATCCACAGACATTTAAATTGGGTACAGTAGTGCGATTACCGTCAGTGACAACAAAAAAAAGAACAGATATTTGATTTACACACTTGACGTAGTAAGCAACATCAGTAATATTCATCAACGATAACGTCATTAACTTAGTAATTTACTTACTTTTATAGAACTTATTTGTAGAGCACGCATCTAATATGTGACCACTGACTAACCATATATTTAAGCTTAATTTATTTGATTGCTATACTGCCTGATAGTTTTTAAATTCCAGAGAAAATATGTCTAGAACTTTTACGAAATGATTTCCGCTATTTCAAAGCAATAAAGATTAATATGTCAACTTAGTTCTATCCTATAACCAATTTTGTAATGGACGTTTAACAGAATATGATCCATTCTTGCGACACCCTCTCGTTAAGAAAAATATTCACTATTCCTCCTTTAGAAGGACTTTAATAAACACTAAAAATTATAGTTGCTTCACCTGTTAGTAGAAATAAGTTTTGTGTGCTTTCTTTGATAATAAAATTATACCTGTGAAAGATATTGCCGTGTACATATATATATATATATGTATATATATATATATATCATTCATCTTTACATATTTATCGTTGTTGGTAAGGACACACTGTTTGACCTCTAGCAGAAAGTATATACATATAGCGTTTTGTCTTATGTATAAACTTGACAGGGATTGTGACCTCAATTGCAAACAAACATGAAAGCAACTTAATTTTTATAACGTATTCTAGTGCCTCCCTACAACTTTTATGAGTACAAGTTTGTTAACAATAAATATACAGGTTTATTTTCACGTCATCGTATTAAAATACAATATCACCTGCACACATAAAAATAGCTGAACTTCGAATGCTTCCGTCATCATTGTTTGAGACAGCTTCTTCAAACTCCAACAATTTAATTTAGTTGAAATTTCCTCGTGTCAATGTATGCTCTTTATGAACGACTTGTCTTGAACAAAATTCAATAATTGCTGCAATGAGCCCGCTTTCTTTTTTATTGGTGAAAATAGATCTAATAGCAGTCAGTTTCCAGAATCCTGTTTCTCGTTGGGTGCCGTCTCTTCACTCAACATTGTACCCCTCACTCATGCCAAATACAAATTTGGTACCGCTACGAAATGAAACAAGGTGCGAGAATCCTATTTTAATCTTACTTTGTAGTTTGCTTGGGTTCTGCTCTATCATAGCCTCTATCCACCTCTATCTTACATTTATGAAGCATTATCACTTAAATTCCGTTTCCTCAGTTAATCAGTTCCCTACGTTTATCAACCTATCCTGACTTTTCAGTCGTCGTTGCCTTTTAAGTCTTCTTGCAAAAATTGCATGTCTTTTCTATTCTTTGTCAAACAATAAGGTAGTTACAATCTTCCAAGGTTTCTTTTTCGCAGTTGGCGACACTTTACATGATTATTCGCTGTCTGCCACCTACATCACCCTCTCAAAGGCCCAGGAAAACAGCAGGGTATTTTCCTTAGCTTCACTATTCGTATCACCCCTTACAAGTCCTTTTTCTATAGCCCTGTTGTGCCACTGACAGATTATTCGTCTGATGAAATATTAGTGTATCGACATTTAGATACTGTTTCAGCGATCGCATGATCCCTCCCTTCACCCCAGTAATAAGCTATTTAATTAGATAATTTTCTTCTTCATTTTCCCCTATTGACGATGCTGATAGGATCTTACTCCGCTTAACAGTTCTCTATTTTTCTTTCTTCTTTTATTTAAGTCCCATCAAAAGATATCCTAGGCGTCTAATACATACGTAGCTCTCACCTTCCAGCCTATAGTTATCTGGCTCCTCATATACTCCGCAATTATCTATTTAGTATTTCTTTTATATTATAATAAAACCTAGTTACATTTTCTCGTTCTCAGTTTGCGTTTTCGTCATGTTGCACTATCAGCAGCGACCTTCCATCGTTTGCAGCACAGCTGTCTGTTTTTCCGATTTTTCTTAATCAGATGTCAATAATCAGTAAATAAATTTCAGTGTTTCGTGTCCGAAATAGCAAGAATAAGTTACCTTCGCCGAATCCGATTACCTTACTTTACAGTTCCTATATCTTCCAATGCATAGTAATTCAGATGTACAGTCAAAAATCTATCTCCTAACTCCGTGTTCGGTGCATGCAAATGCAATGACGCATTCAAGTCTGATCTACCCTTAAGTTTTCATGATTTTTTTTGAGTGTTTTTGATAATTTATTGGCGACTAGTTGTTTTCATAGACGGGTTATGCATATCCCACGCCTGCTGATATGCACTAGCTTTCGTAACTGTCTGTGTTGTATTTTGAGCGGATGATGACAGCACTGTAATGTTAAGCAGCGTAGATGATCCCTATTCAAATGCTTAACGACAATAACCCTGCACTTAGTGATCATTTTTGTTTCACGTTTGTTCTCCTGCGCCGCCGCAAGTTAATCGAATATAGTTGATATTCGTAGATTTCGAGGTACACTCTCCAGAGAATAATTATCGACATATAATGTTCACTAGTTCTTGAACAGTGCGAAAGGAGAGAAATCGTGCACCGGAGAAAACCGCTACAGCAGAGCAGGTCCATTTATGCGGTCGTTGTCATTTTTGTTGTTAATATCCTACCACGCCGTCGTTACTAAAGCTCCGACACACAACACCGCTGATGTGAAGACAGCTACAACTCGTCGCGAAGCAACGTATATCTGTTCGAAGATGGTGCCAGCTTACGGAAAGTTGACTCCGGGGGGTCCGTCTGTACAGCATTGACAATTGGGTCGTCAGGGCCGTAGTGGAACTCACTGAAAAACACACAGGATAGTAAGTGTTAGGTAAAAACGCAATATTTTTAGTATACTACCTTTACCATTACACAAACATACGGTCGACGATAGATGCGAAGACTGATGGTATTGAACAATATCTTCTCGTAGTTCTAGTTGTCAAACCAAGAAAGAAAATAGGACGACTGAGCACTCATGGGCAACAAAAACCTATCACATTCCACTTAGAAGCCTATGTGAGTATGTAATTAATTGATTCGATAAATCATCTCACCGGTGTAGTTTGCCTGAGAAGAGATCTTTGATGAATTGCATCAGTCGGCCAGGAGTGTGAATGTCGCCATAGCGAGGGAAAATGTACATATGCCGGAATGAGTCAATGGCAATGACCGGTAGATCCTTCACGGATTTACCGAGATGATGTAGTGGATGAGCAAATTTAACACCGTCAGCAATGAGAAAATTGACGGACGTTTTTTCGGTTATAAGCTCATTTTTCACCAATTGAGAAAACTCAGCCACGGAAGTTTTATCACCCGGATGATGGAAAAGTATCAAGAACGGCAAGCCTGAAAGAACAAGCAAAATGAAACGCACTATGAATCATATCGTTGACTAGCTATAAAAATCAACAGGACAGGATCATTTTCTATTGTAAGTTTCTTCTATTTTATTTTCGATAAATGAACATATGGCGAACGCGTATACTAACAGCAATGCCACGTTTGACATTCCTCAATCTCAAAATCACGCGCACTCAATAGGTCATCATAACATGACTCGCAATAATCAATCATGCTGAGATTTATTCTAGTAAATGAAGTTTTACCCAGTTATTGCTTTCAGTATAATTCACGACAACGAAATTTCTTGAAATCCAAATTAGCTACCATACAACAACTAGCAAAGTCTGCAACAAGCATATTCGAACCACGCACCTTCCTCAGTTAACTCTTCAGCGTTTTCGAAGGTGATCTCGCGAACAAGCGGCACACATTTTTCTTGTGACCACTCCTTGATTTTGTCGAAGTCTACCACACTTCCAGTGTATTCTAGTGACCGAACCGCGTCATATTTGTTCCTGGCTTCCTTAAATCGAATACGATCTTTTGGCTCATCACCTTGAGGCTCTCGGGCAACAAAGTAGAAGTTGCATTCATCATGCATATCGGCCGCCAGGCGGCGGAATACCTGGCAATAGGCAAATTGAGGACAGCTCTAAGCTTATTTGATTTGATCACGCTTCAGTTCCTGCTTATATATAGGGAGAGCGTAGTTTGGCTGGTTAATACGCTTTTCTGAGTGCGTTGTTGCCATGGTAATTAATGGCGGAGATCGCGTGTTCATTGGCACATGGCTATTATGCCATATTAATACCATGCCGTTTTATAGGTCTCTTGAAAAAAAAACCCACATAACTTAAGCAAGACCCATCTGAAGTAATGATTTAAGTATCAGAATTAAAAAGAAAAACTGCGTACGCGTGAAACGTAAATTTGCTTTACACTGGTGTATACTTAAATAACAGTCAATTGGTGATAACCGTTAAAAAATACGTACTCTAAAGCAAGTAGAAAATCGTTTAGGTGTAGATGTGCTTTGATTTAAGAATTTCATACTGACCTCATAGGCTGTGCTATTCTTCGACTGGAAGTAGCCTATGAGAGCGCTCTTAGCTTCGTCAACATCCTTGCTGAGATCAAATGGTGTACTTTCTTTAACATGATCTTTAAGCATCTCCCGTATATATTGAGTCATAGCTTCAATAGAACGCGACTTGCGGTACTCTCTTTTTAACATTGAACCGTTCCGAACTGTCTTCAGCGTTGGATATTTTGTTATGTGGAATTTTCCGGCTAGTGTTGCTGCAAACGAAACAAGAGCCAGAACGGTGGGTCAATGTGACCTGTCAATCTAAAAATGCTTTCCCTGGAATGTTTTTCCATTTACTATCTCCTAGCGGACTTCGTTGTGAAGCTAGTCTTAATAGATGGCGTGGACCGCACTCGCACCAATCAGATAGATGCTACATAGAATTCTTAAGCCAAGTAAGAAAACACCATACGTACTTTGTGCGTCACAGTCGACCTTTGCTAGCAATACTTTTCCTGGGAATTCAGCTTCAAGTTTTACAGCTGCTTCATCGAAGATAGGCTGCAGAATCTGTGAGAATCGGCACCAGTCTGCGTAGAAGTTGATGAACACCACCTCATACTCAGCTGGAAATTACATCGCATAGTGCAGTTATCTTTAAGGGTAATATAAAATTATCTATGGAAGTCACCGATCGTATCCGAGTCATTTCACATAAAACGTTGACACGACGTATTGAATTTTAGAGAATGAAAATGCGGTACTTCATCATCGCACTGAGCTTACCATTTGTTGACTTTCTATCAATGTATTAACTATTGCACGTAGTGATAATATAGGTGACGATAAATAACTGGGTAAGGCCATCATTATTGTATCACGCTGATGTAATGTGGTATAATTGGATATTTTATGAAATCCTTCAGTCGGATAGCCTATTGCTCAACTATGGTGTTTGTCATTAACTGAATGGGTTTCGTCAAACTGCATTGTTCACTTACCGAAAAGCTGCTCGTAATTTGAGATAGTCATCACCCGCGCTTCTCCATTAGCGCTGCCGACTAAGAGCTGAAATTTATCCAAAAATGTAATTAGGAAGACGGGGAAATTGTTAAAAGGGAAATGGATTAAATATGCCCATGATTTGCAACCTGAGCTGCACGTAAGCTTCAATATTTTACTTTACAAAGGTGAAATTTTACTTTTCATGTAAGATTTACAACCAAGTGCTGTACTACAGTCATAAAGGCAAATATTTATCGTGCATACAATATCAAGTGCTTTGGTAATAAAAATCATTGTTATACAAATCAACACTGAAATCAGCAGATTTAAAAGTTTAGCTGAAATAACTGAAAATAAAAAATATTCCAATAGTTTTTTCCAGACTAAGGTATGAATCTGTTTGGATGTTTCAAAATAGATCGCGGGTTTTGCTATTCATTAGGTTTTATAATCGTAATTCCTCGTCATGTAGGAACGACAGTAGAAAAAGCATGCCGACTTGTTTGGCTGGCTTGGTTCTTGTCAGCTGTTCTTATATTTACCAGTTATAACCCAAAATGGAATTCATATAAAACTTCAATAACACGGATGAAAACATGAAACGTATGGCCACCCTCGATAGGTATAGAACCAAGCCCAAAAAAAAATTTTACCACAAAAAAAATATTACATCCCGCGTCCAAAGGTGAGCCTAGAAATTATTATTCCTGAAAGAGAAAAACATACATGTGAGACAGTGACGCTCGAATTAACCCTCAAGCAAGCAGTGTGTTTTATCGATAGACCCGAAATTTTCGGCTATTGCTTGCCCTGTATGACATAACACCTGAAACTTTTTTTATCCAAACTCGATCGTCTCACTGGTATTGTTATACTACACAACTTTCAGCCTTAAAGATGGTGTTGAATATAGCTTGAAATGGGGTACACATGATCTAGGCAAATAGATACATGAATTGTAAAATACAATAACCGTGAAATTTATATGACGAATTGAAAGACTGCCATGCTTACGTTTATCTATTTATCTCTACTCAACAGCTGTGAAACGTGAACAAGACGTTAATAGAGTACTTTTTCTTTGTATATTTATTCTACGTATGTGATACACAGGCGAGCAATATTGAAGATAGAAGGCGAGAACATAATACCGTAGAAGGGATCCATGTCATTTTAGAATCCACCACCAACATTGCCTTGTTTGGAAGCACAGCGCTCTGCAAAGTGTACTTTATTTGTATTAATTGCTGGACGAACGACTTACTGCTCCATTTGGATCAACGCAAGCTTTAATATGCTAAGCTGCAAACAACCCATTACTGTGGGTTACAAAGATTACTAAGTAAACTGACCAACACCACTAAGAGAAAATTTGCATTTGACGTTCAATGCCCATGTAACATGCATTTGCAAATGCGGACCTAGAATCCTTTTGTGAATCGCTTTAGCATTGATTTAGATCGACAGACCAGTATGTCGATGTTCCTTTCTCTCTATGCTCAAGCGTCGTTTGAGCACGCTAGAACAACGTATTATATGTTTATAAGGATTTCCCCACACATTATAAATGTATTCTTGCAAACTTTTATAGATTGATCTACTCAAATTGGTTAAGTGAAATTGTTAAAAACGATAATGCGAAACACAATTATATTTCATTCACAAGGAAAACGGTAAACTTTTAGTAAAAGACCCTTCTACTTCAAAGTCACGATCGTAGTACTATGCGGCAGCTGTCTAGGTGAAAATATTTTTACAAGTTAATGTCCATTTGTATTAGTTAAATTCAACTTACACGTAAAGCTAAAACCTTTTGAACAGTCATCTTGCATCAAAGAGAAGAGGGGAGTACGAGGATATGAGTAGCGAAATTATAGTCAGAGCTGTTCTTATATATCGGATGGTTCGTTTAGATCTGTGAAACAGAGCACGATAGGAATAGACATTGAATATGCACATGTAGACTATAAAGTTATGTAAGTGGAATTGAGCAAATTTTCTTGGATCAATGAAAAAATTTTTGTCTAGACTAAGTGTGGCCACAGTGCAGTGTATTGTATATAAAGCAACTAACACTTGGTTTAAACATAAGCTAGTATAATGTTAGATACTAACAATAAGGTCATACTCCGATTATGTTACTTGTTGATAGTTTTTCAAATGGGCCTGCCTGCTTTAACCAGATTTATTTGAATGCTGGTGGTTTGAGGCGTCAAATGCATGATCATACCAGTCATGCCATCTGTGTCCCATTTCAAAAGTGATGGGAGTAAGATTGTATAAATATTTCCGAGGCTGAAACATTTAAATTCAGTCTCCACCACTAACGTCTACGCAGAAGAGAGCAGCGTAGCTAACGCTGAACAAAGGAATGTACTGCTTTACTATTATAGACCATCGCTCATGAAAGGCAGCATCCAGTCAAAAAAATGAACCTACTACAACGGATGAAATGCAAGTGTATGCGTTAGCTTCTCGAAAGGGCACAAAGCCCACCTAGCGTGACCTGAGGCCACAACTTTACAAAACAGGCAATCAGCCAGCTGGAATAGGAACACCATCCTTTGGACTTCTAAGAATTTCTGGAGCTCCACACAAGCTTGCAAATATACTATTTTTACAAACTTTATCAAAACTTGTTGGAAAGGTAGTCTAGCTGCCGAATTAACGATTTCTCCTAACTAAGAACGACATATTCAAAAACGTAGTATTTACATGGATCTGCAATCTAGTATAAACAAGTCACTACAAAGGTGAACACGGAAATGATTTCGTTGGTGGACAAACACCATCGTCGTAAGGTACGTTATTCGTTGAAAAGCTCGAAAACTTTTACGGGTTTTAGCAAATCCTTACAAACAACAAATTACTAACGATTTTCCTAATTGATTTATAAAGGGTAGAGAATTTCCCGTTTGCGTCATAAATTGCCACTTGGATAGGCAGTGTCTTGTTTTGTTGAAGAGCGTTTTATATGTACAAATCACTTGATGATAGCTTTTACCTAAAAATGACTCCATTCCTATCAAACAAATTTATTATATAAATGTATGTTTGACGAACGGATATTACATAGTCTTTAACGTCCCGCTTTTTTCCATATATACAATGCGTTTGATTAAAAGACAGCTTTATACATTTGTCTAGATCGCAGAATCGGAAGCTTCAAATACAAATAATACCAAAGATTATTGTTATTATTATTGGTACTAGTGCCGTAACTTCGGTAAGTTCTTACCAAGATGACGTATGATGATATTCAGCTGTCTTGTACGTTATCTACATTTATTTCAACGCGAACTAAGTTTTAAAATAATTTTTGTGTTAGGAAAATGTTGACAGACTTGCAAATATAATAAACTGCATTTTATCATAGATAAATTCATTCGAACCTCAACGCTGCCAGTGAAAAATATATATATGAAGAAATGACATCTTTGCTATATTTGGGGCTGCATTCAGCATTCAACGGTTACTATCATCAGGGAAAGAAGGAAAATCTCTCAACAAAGATTGCTCTCGTCGCTATGAACGTTTGACACCTGTTTCCATAAGAAAGACCTCCCTATTCGCAGGCATACTTGTAGTAAAAGCCGTGGCACGTTTTAGTCCTTTCATAGTCAACTTTGGGGTAATTCGTCGTATCTGATATAGTCTACAGGATATAGTCCGTTCGGATTCGACACTCTATATACTACCAGAATGAGTACTCTATATAGGCTAGTCAGTCTTAACTTGGAGATTTCAGGTAGTTAAAAATGCACAAGCACCCATGTACGCAGTTTGTTCCAAACGTACGCACCGACCGGTTTATTACTCACACGAGAGCTAAGCGACTCTGTTAGCGATAACATCTTCCCTGTTTTCGGTGCCTTCTGGCATAGAATTATCTTCTCTCAACTACTCTATTTGAACGTGCAGTTATTTAATGGCAGGACATAATAATAAAATAGATTTCTGATTTTCTCAGAAATAGTGCTAGGTCGTTTCGTCTTCGCACATGTTTTATAAATTTGACTTTGCACCTATTGCAAATGCTCGTGATGACCGGTATATAGTTAGCTACTAGTTATCAATATTCGAAATGAAGACTTGATGATCGAAGTTTCTCAATTTGGTATTGCAGTACTTTAATTGGTTCTAGCTAATTTAAAAATTGGAACACCGGCCCTCTGAAGTCTGAAATGATGTGAACATGTAAAGACTACTCCAGTTTGTTTAACTATGTGCTAACGAACAACTTTTCATTTGTGTATACGCTGGCACACACGCTATTCCCTGCTCATATTTCAGAGGTCAAAGCAAAGCAGAAAAATAAAAAGAAAAGTCTCACCTTTAACACGAATAGAAACACGATCACAAAGTTGGGCCTCATCTCCTCTTGGCGGCGAATAACGCAGCCTGGAACAACGACGAGGCGCAGTTATTTTTGAAAACAGCCACTTTAGTCGTTGGTCAGCCACCTGCAATCCTAACCACTACAGCAGGATTAATACCAGCGGCGACAAAATCTAATCTTTTGTGCCACGAATAGTAACACTATTGTGGGAAAAAATGTACCATGAAAACCCCCTACTGGCTGTCTTCACTCCATAGGCCAACGACTTCTGCCTACAGTCGACTAACTCCAAACTGAGAACCTCAGCGGCGATATCTAATTCAGCTACACCGTAGAGCGATTGGGCGGCCACTTATGCTGTTGTTTCTGTTGCAACAAGAACTATAACAATTCTGCTGCACCTGTACTCCGGAGACAGCAGGCCTGTTCTAAAACTGCACGCTTTGCTGACTCTCTATCTGGTGTCTATGTAACAGACGGCCGGACTGATAGACAGTTCGGCAGTCAGTTAATGAGTCGGTCGCTAGCGACAGCCTTTGCTAGCGCTACACGCTGCTGCTACTGCTGTTGTTGTAGAGCGGCTGCTCAAATCGTATACCGTCGCTACGACTGTCGTCGCTCGACGTGTCCAACGAATCGCCGGCCCGAATGCAGGTCAACTCCAGACAAGACAACACAAAACAACAGACGACGGCGAGCGAAGGTAGCTCGGCACACGGCCGATATCGCCGACCGGTACAGAACTTTCAGTACCGGAACTGAAGCCGCTCACTATGGACCTACACACTACTGAAGATACTCTTTCTGGTGGCTCGATGGCGGGACGCTAGAAATCACGGGTCGCAGCAGCCGCGACAGAAACAACACTCTGTCTTTTAGACACACAAGTGGAACCGCGCACACACAAAACAATAACAAGACAATAACGTCGACAATCGTCACATTCACTGCCTAGCTAATCTGTTCTTAAGAACGGCGATTCGCGATGAACAACACAACCCGTTCAGCACAATATAGGCGAGCTCTGGAGCTCCCAACCACATAATCTAGGTAACACAATAATAATGGTTGTATTATATCGCAGTCCTTACTAGTTTTGGCTCCCGTGCCCAGAGGACTACGTGTGTTGTCTGCGCGTAGCCGTAGCAATTTCGTCTGCTCCGAGGTAGTTGGCAGACGCTTACAGACAGACAGGATAAGCAGGCTAAAGTTAAGAAGCTCCGCAAGCGCAAGCTGTATACCTAGATTCCTAAATATATTGCCGCTATATACTCATGTATCAACAGTCAAAATCTAAGATACGTTTTCTTCGGAAGCTGCTTATTATAGATCGAAAAGAAAGTAAACGTATTTGTGTGCTTTGAGAACAGGTGCAACAAATGCAATTAATATTTATTTATCATCATAGCAACAATCTGTTCTCCAGAATAGAAATTGATTTTTACTGGTCCTATGGAAAACATCAAAATTTACCTGCAAGGGGACGAAACTAAGTGATTCTTAAAGAAGGCGCCGTTGGTGCTCTCGGTTTGTTGAAACACTTTTCGAGCACAACTCGTTCTCAGCGAAACCACACGAACAGCTGATAAGCGGCTGGTAGTAATGGTAAAGATTGAGCTTCATGACATTTTTTTAATGCGAAGCTTTATTACGGTAAGGCTTTACCTCATTTTAAATTAGATAAAATGCTTGAAAGACCACATTTAACAGTGTATAATTTCTTCTTGTACTCTAAAGTCTAGGAAATACCACAGTTATACGTATATTTGTGACAAAAAGTGTGTCTGTATGCCGGAACCGTTCAGTGGATTTAATTAATCAGAATTAGGCAAACATTACCTTTAAGTGTGATGAAGACTTGAAATCACCACATGATTAAATTGCGGTATGGCTGTCTGTTTGATACCACGATGCCATTCAAACAATGCAGTCTCAGTATCGGCAGGCTCCATCATTAAAGACACGCGACTCTATCCAAATAACGGGACTGTACCTGGCCTTTAACATTTTCGTGGTTTAGTTCATCCCTGTAGCTATTCAAGGCAGGCGCAAGCTGCCGGGCATATCGAATGACTGTCTGTACATAGCTGGCTTGTCTTACTAGTTCACTCATCGATGTTTCTTAACTGGAACGGCTTAACGGAACAATCCAACCTAAGTTATTTTAAAGGCCTAAAAGGCTTGCTAGAACCAAAATTATATTGCCTTAATGCTTGCTTTTTTATTGCGCGTTCTAGTCTGCAGGATGTCTTTAATAACTAGTTGGGATCACATATAGTCAAGTATTATATTTTTCTATAGTAGAAGAGTAAACAGTTAGATTGTTCAGGGTATGATTTTTCTTACTCAGAGACAAAATTTGAGAATATGTAGTTCACGACATAGCTATTGTGATGGCAGTTTCAAATTAGAACTGCTTTCTATTGAGATTTAGAAGCGTCGAGTTATTTTTAAGTATATTTATATGTAATAAAATCTACATATTATGTGTTAAAGGGAGATTTATATCATCGAATTTTCATCATAATGTTTTTCATAGACTATCATGTAGACCAACCCTTCGATGTAACGAAATACAAAAAGTGAATCGAGTGGATTCGTATGCGTTTAAAGTTGAGATCCACATAAACATGACCATGAAGGCCGCTTCGTCAGGAAATGTGGCTGAGTCACCTATATCATGCATCTTCTTCGCTGAATTCGATCCAAAGGTTGGACCAAAAATTACATTCCAGTATCCAGAGAACTATGTGCAAAAAGAAGCCTTTGATTTACTCAAAGTATACCTCATCCCAAAGGAAGAACTTCAACACAAGCTTATTACGATTAACATGTGTTCCATGAAGATTCTTGGCTTTCCCGCCGGAATTAAAGATGACAAGTAAGTGGAACTATTGTATGCTGTCGTATGTATATCTTAGTAAGCATCACTCTGCTAGTGTGAATAGTATTAGCTTATTATTGAAACTCTATCAACTGCTTCAGGTTTGCATAAATACATTCAGACCATTTCTAGAGAAAGGTTTTTCCTCTTTTTAAACAGAAGCCCTTCATCGTTATTAAAAGCAAGAAACTGATAATTAAGTTCCACCTGGAACTTAAATTGGAGATTAGGTTTTCTCATAAATTTCCATATATACAAAACATGTCCTGTTAATATAATCAGGTTCTCATTGCACCTCCTTTATTTGTTCTCAGATATGAACGTAACCAGCTGATGTTTAATTTGTGTTTCGTGTGTTCGGTGGATATGCGGACAATTCAGTACGAGGCTATCGTCCGTAAATTAGCCCACTATCTTGTCACGCTGGAAAGAGAAAGCCAACTTATATCGAATCCTAAGGTTGGTTTGCTACTATACAGGATTAATATTTTGTACTTATGCGGACAAGAACCATACCTTAAATGAATTGCAACGAGAATGCTCCGTACATCTTTTTTTTTTGTTTTTTTTTTCGCCGAGACAAAGCATTCTGTCTCGTTTTAGAGCATTTTTGATCAAGGTCTTTCATTGTTACCAGTTGTATGTGTTACCTAAACTTTTCGAATATCGGTTTCGTGGCCTGCGTACTCGACTTCCTTGTACCTGATAGGTCATTAATGGTAAAGCGGCGAACCAACGGCCCTAAAATGATTTTTTTCGACGATAAACTCTGCTCTAGACTGAATAAGTTTTGTTGATATTGATCCTTTTTCATTAGTTTTAATTAAAAATGTAAGAGTTTATAAACAATGTGATATTTGTGGACAGATGAAACCTCGTTTACTTGAAATCATCAGTAGAGTCCGCCATGATCTCGATGTGAAGAGGAGTGCTTCGATTCAAGTCACCCCAGCAACGACAATCTATCTAAAAGTAAGTTATGTTTTAGTAAATTATTATTTGTGTAATAAGTTGAATCACAGCCACGATCCATTTTTTGATATCCATATTAAACAATTTCTAGATTCAACTACTATCAGTCTTAATGGACATTTACAAATTACATATACCTTCTAAATTCAAATGAATTCTGTTATATTTTTATATGTTTTTTTATGAGATATTCTGTTTATGATTATTTGTT
Organism: Varroa destructor; assembly: GCF_002443255.2. NCBI lineage: Eukaryota > Metazoa > Arthropoda > Arachnida > Mesostigmata > Varroidae > Varroa > Varroa destructor. The sequence goes on from NW_019211458.1 coordinate 14,650,174, forward strand.
CTGTTACTCATGATTCAACAAACGATCATAACGATATAACTGTTAAAAAATATATTTTGTTTAGCCTAAGAAGTTCCTTGCATGTCCTATTTATCTGCTACTTTTGTCCCTGGCAAACTTGTGGCTGTATCAACTACAGGTGAATCGTGTGCACGCAGACCCACAGGATGTACATGATCATCATGTGGCCGTCTTCACTGAAAATCGTCCTGCCGTACCACCCGCCCAGTGGGACCTAACGACACAGCGAATTCTTCCTTTGATTGATGGTTTTCGGCACGTACTCCAAATTGCCCAGGAGTCAGATGTGGATATTGACCTAGTGAAGGCCTGTTTGCGTAATTTAATCTACTATGATGTTATCAAAATTATCCCTCTATTTCTTTATTCGGCCATTTATGTGGCGACTCCTCTCATGCAGAAGCTCTACACAGACAGACATTTACAGGTAATCTTGCGTTAGGAGCAGTTTTAAAAAAGCTTATACTTTATTACACTGAAAATAAAATACACTGTGGACGATATATACTCAGTTCAGAATGTACTCATTTCTGGTAGCTAACATTCAAATAAATAAATAGTTTCAGTCATAATTTGTATAGTTTGCATTTCTTCTACGAAGCTCCACGTTTGACCCGCAAGTGTTTCTGACTAACTTTTACGGATATTCAGTGTTCTAATCGATTCGTCCCAATATTTCACGAATACATACAATATATATATATATATATATATATATATATATATATATATATATATATATATATATTGTTGTCATGCCCTGCTAACGATAGACAAATATCATACGATTTGCTTAAATAAAAGAAGTTATTTGTAGACTGAAAATGTAAATTTAAGAAAGTAGGACACCACAATAAGGCAGAAATTCTTACAGTGTTTCAGCGTTATATTTGTAGCTAACTCTCTTTGGATTCGTACCCAGCTCTTTTCGCGTATTTGAATATTCTGAATATTGTCAAATTTCTGTAATGAATATATAGCTTAGGTTCACCCGTGCGCAATTTAAGTGGTCATCTATAAATAATGGTGAGCTCTTAACAACTAGCCCTCTGTGATTTTGACAGGCGGACTGCGTGCACAACGTTCAGTATGGAACGAGTAACCAGCCAACATTTAGAGACATTTTCTCCATTTACGCTAGGTTCAATAGCTACTACACGGTGGCCGATATCTGCAACCTCATGAAACCGCGACAAAAGTCTATAGATGAACGCAAGCTTGTACAGTTTGGTGTTATTCATGGATTGATTAAGAGGTAAGTAATAGGATGAGGTATGAAACGAACTATTCCATTCAAAATGAGTATCCTTTCTTTTTTCCATTACGAACATAATACGAAATAAGGAAACTACAATTTATCTGAGCCAAAAATGGCCCAATTCGTATATGGCAAACATTGCAAAAAAAAAGAAACAAAAATTCTGTTCTTTTCTGCTTTCTTTTTTGTAGACTGCACAAGTTTCCAATTGATGAGAGCGTCCAAAGATGTGAACGCACTGTAATTAGGCCTCATCAAGGACCTCCGGAGGGGATCCGCCAATACTTCACTGGCGAATTTAGTTTTGACCAGATTTGCTGTAAAACTGGCCATACCTATCATGAACTTGAAGAGATTATTGAGAAAGAGAACCTGATCTCAGTTTGCGTCAAAAGCCAAGAGGACGCTTAGTATAAAAGGGTGCAAATCTGAACTCTACTCTGTGATTATTCAGTTTCGTTGCATTTGCTAACAGATTTCTCCACAGCTGTGGGAACAGCGTGTGATAAGTTACCAGTTATCAGTCCAAGAATGATCCCACCTAGCCGTTTTACTTTTGCTCACTGTGACATGCGTAGAAGACCTTAATAGTACTTTTGACTTTTAAACAACGTTAATAGTATACTGAGTTTGTTTTCTCATGCGGTAGAAAAAATGAAGAAAAGCCTCCCCAGGATTCACTACATATTCCTAGAGAAAATAAAATTTAGAAGGGGGTTCAAAGTAAAATTATCGGTGCCAATTACTCAAAACCTTTTACGTAAAAAATATGGGACTAGAAACAAAAAGCACATGGACAATTCCCAACACAAGTCGCTTGATCAAGCAGACAGGCAACGTAAAAATGCAGTCAGTCGTATGTTATTATCGGATTTAACAAACGGTGATTATGGAAACTCCGAAAAGAACCTGAAAAAACCGAACGTTTTCGCTTACCTTCGTTAAATAATAATATTAGGTCCATTATTGTAATTTCTAATCATCGAAGGCACATTATTAGTTACTAATAGTTATTATATTTAGTATACTATTCAAGATTGTCATACATACAATAAATAAACATAGACGGAAAATGGCTTCTCAGCGAGTTACATTATCAGTATCATCATAACGATTATAAATTCACAAGTGTTTAGTCTATAAACTAAAACATTCTGTATCTCTGCCACGTCGTAAATGAGATAGCTAGGGAAATCTGAATTATTGTATATATATAAAACACTATGTAAATAAAACGTATTATAATTGTTTCAAATTATTTATTATATTTTCACTAATATGCTCATGCTATAACTTATAATTTATAATTCAAACGATGCAGAAGCGCTGTGAAGACAGTTCCGGCGTCCGATTTCCGCTCAGTTACCGTTTTTTCCGCTCAAAGGGATCTGACCACACCCTCATGCCTCCTGGTTGAACTTCTTCTTGCACAATACTCTTTCGCGTATGCTGAAATCATAATCAGTCTGCTCGTCAGAACTCACTTTCCAATTCGACAAAAACCGAAACAAATTGTTCTTATGGATATCTATAAATGCAAATTCTAGTTGTCCCGGATCAGCGAGTATCTGAACCCATTTAATGCCCATTTATATGTGTGTGTGTTTGATAGATAATCTAAATAAAATTGTGTTGACTAAGCGGTTTTTTTCCACAGTCTTTATGGAAAATGACTGTAAAAGATTTATGACCTAATCAATCACTATGGGTGAGGCAAAAAAATAAAAACAAATCCAAATGAAATGAAACTATACTAGTTCCAAACGAAATTAAAGCGTATTTATTAAGTGTATATGTATACGGGCATCTGTACAAATGTACATACACACCTGCTGTGTGGTTTTCCATTCGCTTGAGTCCAAATACGGTTGAATGGCTATCGGGTACAGGGCTAGAAGAATTGTTCCAAAAAGACCGCCTACAACTCCAACAAATCGCCAGTTCTGTCTTCTTTGAGGGCTCATAGCTACTCTTAATAGTGAAAACACTAGAAGAGAAGCCAACTGATGAAATAAAACGATAACAGAGAATTCTGTAGCTGGATAAGTTAGGAAGCATCAAAGCAGAAATCAAGTCACATCTAAAAATGGGTAGAGCAAGTAGGTATTGATACAAGTTGTTCCAAAAGTAACTTTCCTTTTTCTGCAATTGTTCTTTTTTACGAAATACGTCTAAATTATAGTTACTTTCATTTCAAATCTTTTAAGTATCGTAATTTGGATGGCGATACAAGGCAGCCTTCGGATAATCCCTGTTTCTTCCTAATAATAATCTAATAAACGTTTAGAATGTTTGTAATTCTACGGTATCTGTACTAATTATATACCAAAGCAGTTGCAAAATTTCTTTTTCGGTACACAAAGCATATTTATTGAGCATTTAAGGGCAATAACGTGGTTCGGACTCATACGAAAAAATCGCTCGCTTTCAATTTTTGCTAAAGGAGTATTACATTAAATCGTAGTGTGCATAGCTGGGAGACAATGAGAGACCACGCGTACTCGTGTGTTGCCGGCCTCCTCCACTACAACCGGATACTATGCGCTTTTATACCCGAAAAACGTATCAAACTGAACTTAATCCTCATTTACTTTAACAGCAAGCTTCAAACGACTGCTGGTGTTCTATTAACCGTTAACATCTTCAGTTTAAAAAGTTCATTCATCACTTTTCTCCCTTTCATCTCACGATTATAAATCATGCTAAACAATGAACTCAAGTATGCTCGAAGCGCTTTTGAAAAGACATCGCGTCACTCGATAGTCTTTCCTTCCTAGAGAGGATAACTCCTTTTCATCGTTGAAGCGCTCCCTTTACATTGCTGTAGAGGGTGAATCGAATTAGTGTCCTGTGGTACACGTACATTTTCCAGAGTTCCGTTCGTGTCTGTGCCAAGACTGTCACATTCCGGACCTTGCTACACGACATAAACGGTCGAACTACGGGCACTGTAGACTTTTCCAGCGCAGCATAACTAAGGCACTAGCGGTAGGGATATACGCCGGACAATGTGCGCGACAAAAAGGCCAGAAATTAAAAACTGTCACAGCTGGCCGAAAAGCGCGTTGTGTGGTGCTAGTCTGTGAATATCCTATACCCAGCCTGTTTCTAGCTAAACAGCCCAGCTAGTTATTTCCCATGCCCTGCAGATCGGTGCGGCTCCTACAGCAGAGATTTTTTTCTTTCCTCGAAGGCGCAGCAGCTCGATGCAGGCAAATGAATGAGTGCATTGTTGTTGTGATGAGCTACTACTGATTCGCGCATGGCCCGTACTAGGGCAATGTTTTCTTAAAAGCGGAGCAGTTTTTTTTTATTTAGAAGTTTAAGTCCGAGAGCCGTCTTCCAAAGAATCATAGATTTATAACATTTTCCACTTCTTCGGTGTCCTGCGGCTGCTCCCGCAGGCGCTCTCAGCCGGCGGCCTGCGCAGATGCCACTCTACGCAACTCAGCTAACCTGCTGACCAGAATAATGGTAAGAACTGAGAGAGCAATAACAACTGAAATTATTAAAAAAGTTAGGAATAATTACGGAACGTTGAACAGGTTAAAATATTGTTTTGTAAAGCGTAGTAGTGGCTCCTTTTTGCAATAAGTAGATCGCGGCTGGTTACGATAATGAAATACATTAGAAAGCGATATTTGCAGGACGTTCAATTGGATTAGATCACATTATAAACATCGTTAACATTATCATTTTATTTAGATAAATGACTGTATTTTAAAAGTATTGCCTTGAATGTTTAGCAAGGATTGCTCAAACGTCGTTCTTCATTTTGTTATGTCCACAATTCGTAGCAATTAGGAGCGTCACGAATTCGAACGAATTGTGCTCTTGTCTACTTTGGAGCATTGTAGTAAAAGCGCATCGAATACGCTAACTTTAAGGCTCTGAGAGTGGTTCAAATTCGATCTACAACTATTCGTGGTCCATAACTGCTTGGCACATTTCAGGTATGCTTATTAGGATTTTCTCTATAATTGTCATTATATATATATATTATCTGTTATATTAATATCGCGTTGACCGCCAAAGGCGGTGCAAGGCAGCTATCAGCTTCTCCGTCTGCTGTAGCTACAGTTACTTAGCAAGCGGATGATAACGGCAGTAACACCGGGCGAACAGGACACATAGGTACCACTTACTCACGCACATCAGCTCATACCTGTTTAGCCGACACATTACACTTAGGCTCCTGTGGCTATAGAGTTAGGCACGGTCGAATGGATGGACGGACAGGCGGACAGATCGGCCCTCACGTCCGTTCGTCACCCCCGACCGATGCCAGCAACAGCGGCACGGTCGTTCTCCCTCTCCTAAGATGGTTGCCCAGTGTTGTCAGGTGACTGCATTACGACGACAGCTATAACCCTAACAGCAGCTGCTTTTGTTACGAGTACTTCCATTATCAGTCAGCGACTTCCGTAGGTTTACGCTCCTGCAAGCTATTTATCGTCGAACTGTTTCGAACTACTGCTACACAACACACAAGTATGCTGCTACAACAGTGCGGTAGTGGCGCCTCTGCCGCGAGAGATTTAGAAAAACCGCGACTATATGTGCCGTGCGCTGGGGTGCTGCTGCTGCTGCTGCTGGTGACGGGCATGTAGCTTTAGCGCAGCACGACAAACAGTAACAGCGGCGGCAGCAGCCGCAGCAGACAAAGAGAGAACGCAGCGGCTATACGCAGAGCGTAGAGTATCGCTAGTGGTCAAGGCTAGTGGCTCTATCACTTCCTATACTATCACCAGCATTATTACAAATGATAGCACAATATTCGCCTGTCGGTGTTCCTTTCTGTTATATAGACGCGATGCGATGAATCGTGGAGCATGGACGACTTCGGCTCGATTCACAAGACCTCCAAGTGCGGCAGGAGAAATGTTTGTTGGTGCTGAGTGTATTACAGCTGCTGCTCGTTGAGACAATACAATTTGTGGAAACAGTGTGAGTATCCAGGACTATTTAGCGACGACAACCTAACAGACATTGATAATCGTTTCCCCTGAAAAAAAATTACACTGGAAAGGCCAGTGAAGACGGGCGGGGAAACTATATACCCACAGTGAAGATTGAGAGAAGGGGGTGGAAAGGTGCTCCTTTTCTCACACGGCCCGACGGTTTGCTAGTTGTTCTACTCTCTAGCCGTTACTAATGTAGACAAGACTTAGCAGTGGCCTAGCTGATCATATTTAACAAGGAAATTAATGTTAACGTGAGAAAGAAAGATATTGGTCAGTGATAATAGTGTGAAATTCACTATACAATTGAGTGGAGTCGATATACGACAAGTCATCTTTCTGTGTAGGCCCCAGTCGGCAGCCACCATAAGAATCTGTGCTAACGAAATATTCGCTGCAGCTACCGCCGTCACCATTTCGTAGTTGCTGTCGTTGCCGAGGGGTTTGTCAAAACGCCCACAGAGCCCAGAGAACGATCGAAAAGGCTTTCCATCTGTATCCCTCACGTATACGTATTACGTGTGACGCTTATCGATCTGATTAGTTACCGCAACCCTGTTTTTCTAATCAACGGCATTTACTCCACAAGACTCCATTTACTAACAGAAGCACCGTATATTTACACCTGATTCCTTGCGGTGATCATCGTCAGGAACGGTAGTCGAGGGTGAGTTCGTATCCCGAGCTGCCATTGCTACAATAGCAATAGCTCACTGACAGTAGTTGCAATTATATGCAATCTGCATGTGTGATTAACGTCTATATCGTCTGCGATCATATTAATATCGACCTGATCGCATTGTGATTAAGTGACTGGGCGCAGCATTAGCTTTGTCTGCTGTCAATGTTCCCACTTCAGTGTTGGTGCTCGTGAATTTACTGCTATTGATATTTTGCTGGTTGTTCTCAGTGATGCCATTGCCAAACCCTTCGACTTCCGGCGACAGCTCTACCATCGATCAGCCGCAGTTCAATGTTCTCACCGATAACTAACTCCCCGGCTGTCAGGCATATTGCATACATCGTTAGACGACGACAACAACAATCACAACAACAAGGTTTAGTGTGACGAAGAGGTTGGCGTGAAGCACGGCGTAACTCTACGGTTCGTAATTGCCATTGTCCGCGAGTAAAGAGTATTAGCGAATAGACGCCGATTCAAGCATGAGTTGACGTAGCGACCAACTAGGGATTTCCTACCAAACAGCTATCCCGAGCAAGGAATCGCCTTACGCCGTTTAACTAGTCCGTAACAATGACGACTTCCCCAAGTTGGCTTCGCAGGGAAATTGTCGTATCGTAAAATTGCACTACAATAGAAGAGCATACGCTGATTGTGATTTGGTCGTCGTAGGTGAGCAAAGCAAGTGCGAATAGGTTTGGAATACAGAGACTCAAAGATCGGTTAATCAATCGTGTATCACCTGAGGACAGAGTACAAATATGTGTATAAATGTTTGATTACGAATTGCGGTACACAGAGTGAAACAAGTCAAGCCGGTAAAGTACATATACCTTGAAAAAAATACACAGCTCAAGTGGGGAGATTGTGCTTATTCGAAAAGAAACCAAAAGCAGACACATCGTTTCCGCTGTCGCCGCCGTTGTTACAGTGATTTTTTAACGTGTTTCCTTATTTATTTGTTTGCAAATTCGTGGGTGTTAAGCGTAACTGCTCCCCGTGAGTATCTTCGTGAGTACATGGTAGTCGTTTTTTTGTGAGTGACATCCTCCGTTGTCTAAGTGCCCTCTTTAGCAGTTTTTGGATTTCGCGACTCACCAGCTGAACTCATTTACCTATCAATCAAGCTATCCGCGAGAATTTTACGAACTAAGTGGCTGCGTTCCTCCCAGTGTGTGCTGCGCTGTAACCTCGGAGTATCTCAATGGATCGTCGTGATCATTGGCAGACGAGAGCTATTGCCCCTTAGAGGCCGGTTGCTGCTTGGGAACGACGAGGATGAACCTACACCAAGTGTTGACGGGGGCCGTAAACCCAGGGGATTATTGTTATTCCGTCGGGTCGGTTGAGGGGGTCCCATTTACGGTAAGTTTCATTTGCATTAGGAACTTACGTTTGCTAACTGTAGACACATAGTGCCATCGATCTATGGTAATAATCAAACAAATAAACAAAACAAGATCATTTACAAACAAACTAGGTAATCCGGTAGGAAAGACAGGACAAGCTTATAAGTGCTTTTTATAGTGTATATATCTATAGTATCTAAAACTAGCAGACAATGAAACGCCGGTGAAACAGGTAATTCGCATTTTTTTAGATAGCTACTTGGTAAAATCTTAACAATTTAGCTTCCCAATATAGTGAATTAAAGGTTAAAGCCAGTCCGCCTTAGATAATCGTATTTATGGCTTATTTAATATCGAACGTTTGAGTCGTAGCGCAGGCTTTTCGGATTTGGCAAGTCTTGCGAGTGCGATGTGGCACAAGATAGGAGAATATATACACTTTTTATAATTAAGATTGTAGCAGTTTTGTGCCATCAGTGGGTATTTTTGCAAAGATAAGTGCGAGGCTCAATGAAAAAGTAAAAGAGACTTCTGGGAGCAGTCAGTTTACTGCGAACGGCTTCCGGAGTTTAGTTTGAGTTGACTCTTAACAGAGTTAATGAAATCGGCCCTATGGAGTTGGCGGGAGCCATCTAACGATTGCAAATGTCATACCCTCGTACTACATTCCTATATGTAGCGTTTCAGCCATTATCTGCCTTCAGCTCTGTGTAAGGTTTTCCTCCTTGTGTGTCTCAAATCCTTTCAACCTTGCAACGCTCACTTCATCTAATGACGACTTCGTAAATCGCATTTATATGACACTTGCTGATATATTTATTATGTGGACTTCACTCCATAGCTAGTAAAGAAAATGTGTTGTCTGGAGAGGCTTTGAGACAGTGGGCGTAATGGACTCCGTGACAAAAAAAAAAACTACATCAACTTTTAGTTTGGTGTAAGGGTGCATCTTCATGAAAGTACTAAGATAATGCGTATCGGTGAATAATACTGTAGCACATCATGCGGTGACCGCCGTCCCTGCTTCCATGAAAAGTTGTCCTTTTCCTCGTATCGACGAGAATTGGACTTTCGTTGTTTCTTTTGTCTAGAAATTGCTGTTACTGCAGCCAGGTTAATCCGCGGCCAAAATGAGTGTTGGTCGATCGAAGCTTTGGCTTATCCCGTACTTCTTTTTCTAATAGCGTAGTAATATTAGTGAAGTACATGTTACAGTGCCGAGTCGCATGATACCAATTAGGATAGACAAAGCTGAACTAGTTTAATGAGCGTTATAAATGTGACTTTTTTTTTTTATAAAAAATCGTATAAACATGACGCAGTTAAAGTACAACTGCGGTTGATGATGTTTGTCGATCACGTGAATTAAGTACACTTGTAGGAGATACTCCAAATGGTGCTGTTAGCTATGTAAACATCGTACGTGAGGGGTCAGAACCCGCACAAAAAGGTACCCTATTTTCTTTTTCTAATGCTTGCGGTTGTTTTTAGCATTCCAAGAAGTTTTCGGAATCAGCTTTTCCGTTCGGTATCAAGGATTTCTTCTACTAAATAAAAGGCCCAGTCGGGATATGTCCTACTAAAACTAGTTGAGGGTTCCCCAACAGATTTATGAAACGATATGGTGTCCATTTGCCAGTGTTGAAATTTAAGCCAGCGACGGCCGCACGTTCTTGCTGACGATGGCAGCGTACTCGATGAGATGCGCATTAGCTATCCCTAGACCCCGCTGCCGCTATTTTCATCTATTCACTGTAAATTGCGTTAACTTGGAAAGAGTGGCAGCAGAAAAGGGTGACATAAAAATTTCCTGAATCGACTGAAAAGAAGAAATGCGCCTACAGTTGCGTATTGCTGTGCAAATTTAAATTGTGCAAATAAATCTTCTATTTTAAAAACTTGCCCTTTTATTTTAAAAACAGTATGAAAAATGTAACCAAATGTGTGCTTAAGTTAAAAGTAACACTTCTCTTCTGACTGAGCTAAGCTTAAATATTTCACGGCACATACATATCGCTGAGCTAATCTTTTTAGTGTTACAGGGGAATAAAGCAATTTATGGGTAAACATCGTTAGTGTATCAATATGTTATGAAATGTGTAGCGTATTTGATTAGATCTTGTTGATCTGGGCTGGCTGCTTTACAATAGAAGAGCGCTGTCAGGGGCGCAAGTGCAGAGAGAGCAAACGGTTCAAGTGCGTGGGGTTTCCTACAAACGCGGGACAGAGTTTGCTGCGTAGAAGGTCTCAACTAGTTCAACAACGGTGGTGGATAGGCGAAAGCAAGCCAGCCAGCCAGCCAGCCAGCTAGTCAACTTGAAGACGATTGTTCCATTTGCTAAAAATAACGCACCCACCAGGCTTGTCTTTTGCACGAAGAAAACGCAAACTGGCTGCAAGTTCTAGTTCGTGCTAGGATACATATACGTTATTAAACAAAGGAACTTTAGCAGGGAGTTGTTTATTTTGACAATAAAGATCATTTAGATCGGTTTCTGGTTCCGAATTTGGGTTATTGGGGGGACTCCATCCCTGTGATGTGCGTAGATCAAAAACGGAGCACACCGATCTCGGTTAATCGAAACTGTCGTAGATCTTAATATATTAAATATACAAACACACGTTGTACATGAAAAAGCCTACATGTACCCACTAACTCGCCAGTCCTTGGCCTCTTATGAATCACGACATTTGTAGGCTCATCATTTGGAGGCGGGATAATAGATTCTTTTTTGCGGTGAGAAAGATACGCTTTATAGGTGACTTTACTTCGTTGCAGACCCATAGTTTTTTTCCCCATAGTAAGACATGACCTATCTAGAGCACTGGTTGAGTCGTCATCAAATCGTAATTGAAATGAAGGCGACACTTTATGGTAAATCGTTGAATGAACGCTGTACGTCGACTTCAATTCCTCTCATAATATTTGCCATTAAGGAAAATGTGGCTTGATTAACACGCGTAACCTTTAAATCTTTGCCTTTTCCACGTCTGGGTTTTTAGCCGCCAATTAAAAGATATGGATGTTGTCAAACGTATCTGGGTATACATTGAAGTAAAAATTAATAATTCTGAAATAACTTTTGACAAACGTTTCATCAATTTAACGATAATTGGGTCGCGTTGTTCTTGTAAAATAGCTTGTTTCATTCTGAATGTAAAGGTGGCAAATCAGATTCATGAGAACAAGAGGAATTTCGCGAGCTTACGGGACTGTCGAGCAGTGTCCGTTGTCCTCACAATGAACGTAGTATATCATTCAACGCAACTTTTAATCAAAAGTCTAAATAAGGCCACCAATACTATTTTTATAAGAAAAGAGTCTAAATGAGACCTGAAGATCAAAATAATAGTCCAATACCTGTGAGAAAAGAAGAAAAGACATTCAATAAAGCGTTAAGATTTCGACAGTGCAAGTAGTTCAGCTTAGCCAGTGTATACGTAGGGACATAAAATACACATATCAGACGCATCACAATAAAACATGCGTCTGAACATAAGAAGATTCACAACTATATAATTTAGTATCAACACAGTCAGTTTATTTGTGTTGAAAAACAGCGTGTGTAAAAAATTGAATGAGCAAAGCTTATACTGGTAATATATTTGCTATGATACGCACACGGTGGTAGTTAGTTATTTGGTACGCCAGTAGCTTGTTAAGTTTCCGCGCTGGTGGCGACTAACTTGATGGAGGGTCAATTCAGATGATTGATCAAACCTCAGCAGTTAGAAGCGTGGCACTATATTTCTTGTTTTCTCTGCACCTAATGCCTATGATAGGTATATCTATGGAACACATGTGTCGGAGTGTGGCTTTAGCGGGCACTCTATTCCGTACCTCTTCTCCCATCACAATGTGCTTTTGATAGAAATTGAACGAAAAATATGAATAGATTGGTCGAGAGATCGTGATCTCTCGCCGAAACCTTTCGACAAAGTAGATAGATATTGGGTTTTCTAGAATGAAACAGTTTTACCTAATGTCATATCGTCTGCCACAGATTTTCAAGGGTTTTTTGATTGTTCAAGGTCGAACATACTGCTGTGGTTGCAGTACATATAATTCGAGCGTTGTATTTTTGATGATTAAGGCGAATCGAGCAAATTACATCCGCAGAAATTTGGATAAACTTGGTGGAGTGAAAATTAAGCTATAATACGCTTAGATACGACTTTTTTTTAGACGCATTTTGATAGCCTTTTTGGTGGTTGTCCACCGCTGGGGAATAAGACATTAGTGTTCAAGCAGTCATTACAATGTAAGTGTCGTTTATACTATCAAACCTCCAAATCCCATCTAAGGAAGCATTCTGCCCTCTAAGCCAACCTTTTTTATCGCAAATGAATAAAGGCCACGAAGTATACGAATACATCATTTAAAGTTTAGTAGTTGTACAACCGTCGCGCTTGCATTATTCTTATTACGTAAACGTAACAAGAGACAGCATTGGAAAATCTTCTTCTCACGATCATCACCTTAACAATACAGTAAATTCAATGGCCCTACAGCTGAGCATTATATTTGCAATAACCATAAGTGAGAGTGTAGCGTTGAACATAAAAAGAAGATTGGCAGTAGCTACAGAGTTGTACAGACGACGATTGTCCTTCTATTTCCCGTATAGTTTCTGAGCGAGCTAAAGTATTCGGCAGTTTTCGTCTATATATCTATATATGCGCACGTAAAATACGAATCTAATCATAGGGTACAGCCATAGCAATTAGGTATACAAATATCGGCTATTTTCGTCTCGTAAGCAACGATAAATGTTTCCCTACCAACAACTGTACGCTACAACAAAACACGCGAAAATCAGTGCTGAGTTTTTTAAAACTTTTGAGAAATCTAACTCAAGTAAAGAGTTAAATATATGGAATAAGAATAAGAAAATAAGAAGAGACGGTTGGGTTTTCAGAGTGAATGTTATCATCGAATTACGTGTTGGCAAAGGTCTGTTTAGAAGGACGACACATTTTACATCCTAGTGTCGAACTATTTACGTACATATAAGTTACGTACATACGTCCATATACATTACATACATAAGATTAGTAAGAGATGCTCGTCGATTCTCTTAGCATTAGTTCACCTTTCTACTTTGAAACGTACATTTGAAAGGCTGGTTCCATACTCAATGAATTACTCTTTCTCTGTAATTCAGCGCAACCTATTGACTGACTGGTATTATCAGAACAAAGCACATATATTGACTGAGCGTTGAACGCGTCCTGAGAAATTCGTTTATTCCAGGTGGCAAAACAGTCTCCAATAGTATTCCGTCTTTTGTTAAAATTTCTAATTTAATAATTTACATAGATTTGTATCATAATGTTGTGGCGTTTGTTTGTTTTAGGTGTATGCCGCGGGTTGTAATATCGTCATTTTGTCATCGGAGCTCGAGAGGGTTCAAATAATTGCGGGAGTGTGCCATGGGAACGTGCAGGTTTGTTTTTCACTAATGGAAACTTTTAAAGCTGTGCTGTTTTATCTAAGATTATTACAGATGTTCTTTCTGTGATACTGTAGATTACTTATGATCTCTGAAGACTACACATTTTTTAGCTCCATGTCAATAATTAGAAGATGCATAACGGTATAGCTATATTCTTTTCCGCTATGGTGCCTTTCCGGTCGAATTTTTCTACTTCGTGTATCTACGCCAGCCGTCGAAATTAAGTCCTGTTATTGTGCCATGGCAACTAAAAACTACAACTTATCCAAAACTGACACACCGAATCGATGCCACAAAAGTTTACAGGCGCCTCTTATACGTAACCTCTTTTGTAATTGTCGCACGCTTAATACGATACATCACTGCTTGTTGCAGGTTACTTCGCTAGATTGTTCTAATGACGTTGGAAAAATTGCTGCTGCCTATGCTAAGAAGATCTCAATCTTTGAGCCGTCGCCTCTTCTAAACAATAACTCGGCGCACGTGAGTATTAAAAAATGTTGGCCAAACTAATGTATATCTTCTGCATGCTGACCGTAAGATAATTAGCATACTAATGTGAAGTTGTAAGTGTCATCTCGAAGTTCTTAGTAAGCTTAAAACAAAGAGCAATAGACCATTATCTGAAATGTTTCGTATTCATTTCAAAAAAGGGACTAAATAATTAGGCGAATTAATTATTAAGGAAACTACCGCATGAATTACCTGCAGACCTACGATGGTGCCTCTGACTTCGCCAAATCTACCCGGTACAAATACGAGTCGTCGACACCTTATTTTGGCTTTTTATTCTGTAAATTTAGAAACTCGATTATCGCTGGGTGGAGACAGCGTCCGTGGACATCGGATGTCCCGTCAAAGTGATTTCATGGAATATCTCAGCCACGAGATTGCTCGTTGCCACCGAATCCAATCTCGAATTGTGGAACTATCTCCCTAAGGATGAGACAGCTGAGGGTACGTAGGAAACGATAACGGCTAACACTGCAAATGCTCACTGTCGACGTGTAGCTCTACCTAATGCAGTTGCATCGATTCAATCTATACCCGTCAGGTTAACTATCTAATTAGAATGAATGAGGCTTTTGTACTCGACCTGTTTGCTCGGAAAAAGGCACGGAATAACTCTTTTGTGTAGATCAAATCGTACATGCTTAAAAATGTCAAAGTAAAGCTAAAAATCGCTGTAACACGTTACTATAATCTATTCACCAGGATCGGCGCGTCGCTAGATCCGTAACTAGCAGGTAGGGATATTTATGGCGTTAGCGATAAAGGTATGCCCTTCTATGTTTGAATTTTTTTCGTTGTGTTTATTTCTACAGGTGTTAAATTTACGATGGGAGCGGAGGATGACGAGCCTATTTCGGATTCAAGTCCATGGCTCAAATCGTGGCAGATTGCGACTTCGTCGTCGGTGCACTTTCTCAAGTTCGCCAACGATGGAACCATGTTTGCCACAGCGGGTCGAAATGATCGCCTTGCTAAGGTTTGGTACGAGACCTGCGATGGTAAGTCTTGTTAGCTATGTATAGAAACAGACAAAGTTCTGTTTGCAGAAAAAACGTGTTAAACGATAGAGTGAGGTCCCTAGTAAAAAGTCTCTCGTAGATTAAAAGTTTAATTATTACAGTTATACGATATTCAGAAAATATTCTCCTTACAATAAGTGAGCTCTGCCGGAATCCTGCCATTGTGGTTTCGGAATTATTTTCAAATACAGCAACAAGTATTTGCATTATCAGTGCGACTAATCTTATCCCTTATATTCTTTCCCTTTAGCCAATGGCGATAAGAAGCCTCAACAGAAGCTCTTCAATTTCGTTTATCTCCCGCACCCACGAGCTGTCACGGCACTTTCGTGGCGTCACACGTCTAAGTATATGCCTCGTGGCTGTGTCGCTAATATGCTAGTCACCTCTTGTAAAGACAGTATTTGCCGATTATGGTCTCAAACATTGTTACCGGAAGATGGACTCATTAATCTTAGCCAGATCGAGGCGTTCGCTAATCAACAGCCGAAGGTGCAGCGACATAAGAATAAGATTATGAGCAAGCTGAAACACATCAAGTCGCTCAGCGAGCACAAGGCGAAACATGGAGGTGGATCATTGCCGGTAGGAACAACCCCCGCTGGAACCAACGACACCACAGGCATCATTGCCAACGGAGCTCCTGTCGAAACAATGCCCTCTTTACCGAGCTCGTTCTCTATTAATGACTTCCACAACTTTGCCCTGCAGGGCAGTGGAGTTGCACCTGGCGTCCACTTTCATTTGGCAGCGTCGATTAATGCTGAATCAGGTATGTTGGAAGCCGCATCAAGTTTAGTACACATGAATAGCATTATTTTGCGTGTCTTTTGTACTAGTGTGTAAACATTAGTGGGCGGAGTAATTTGTCCTACGTTTTTCTGTTTTTACAGATATTCCGCTCGTACCGGCCATGCGGTCAGATGAGGATCGCGCAGATGACGCGGGCGGCCATTTTGTTCTACATTGGCTGAACAATAAAGAGATTTGTTTTAGTCGGGGTGCGGAAAAACTCCTGCATGATCTGTCAGTTAAAGCGTTTCAAGAAGCTATCCGTAAACAGCAGGAAGCTGAAGAAGCGGAACGCAACAAACCAGAACCTGCTGAAGAGGCGCTGCCGGCAGACGAGGTCATGTCTGACCGCTCGCCTACTGCGCACTCCAAAGATGATAAAATCTCTCACTCTGAGTCGACGGCTTCGAATGGCTCTAACGAGAAACACGGCCCCGCACCAATTAACGTACCCAAGGATGCTGATCACTGTTTAGGTGAAGCGCTTGAGAGTAAACTTGAAGCACTACTAAAACAATGGCACAAAACCAGTGATCTGCTATTCTCAGTTCATCCAATTGATGGCAGCTTCCTCGTGTGGATAGTCGACTATCTCGATGAATCTCTTCCAGGAGCATTCCGCCAGCCGCAGGTCAGTTTTAATTCGCGAATCTCCAACGCTATCGCTCTTGGAGATGCGGCGACTATGTCGCAGAATATCTCGCTTTATCTGCCGACAGCTGGTCTTGACCTTAAGACAGTCCTGCGGGGACTGGGAGCTCTCGAAAGTACACCAGGGGGCGACGCCACCAAGGATCTTATGTTACAAGCTAAGGAATGGACCTGCACTCCAACAGTGTCGATGATCTCGAAACACTCAAACGGGTCTCTGAACCTGTGGTATCTGACATTCAAGGATGAGGAAAGTTTGACACATGTGCTAAGTGTCACGCACTCAAATAAGCGCGTGTGTGGTCATCGATTCCGGATCAACGATATTACATGCCATCCGGTCTTGCCGCTACTGCTGACAACGTCTCACCATAACTCACCACAGACTACTCTATCGCCAACAAGTGAATGCGTGAGCGGCCGTAATGGGGGATTCTGCTCAGAACTTATCTTGTGGAAAGTGGAGAGTGTTGGCCCGCTCAGCAAATCGGGCGGCATTAGCGAACTCGCACGTATTAACAGCCTGCATCTATCGGCGTTTTCGAACGTCGCTTGGATACCAACACTACTTCCTTCGTCGACATTAGGCACCGTGTCGAATTCGCCTTCGGCCTGTTTCGTCGCATCTGATGGTACCAGACTTCGCGTCTATCAGGTAACGGTCGCGAGACTGTTACATCTACAAAGCATTTGATACTATACTACATATGTAAAAAAAACTCCTGTTTACATACGGATACGGCTCCCTCGGGGACATAAAGTAGAGCTTTGTAGGCGTTGTAACCTTGTCATACCACTCTAATATTGTTATTGTTCCTTTCCAGGCGCTTATTGATGCACGCAGTCTTCTGGCAGAATTGGTAATGGCTCGCAAAAGACAACAGCAAGCAATTGATACAATGAGCGTTAGCTCGGCGGCCAGCTCATTGTCATTACATGACGGTCCTGGCGGACAACGAACGCATGTTCAACAGCTATTGGAAGGCTTCAACATCGTATCGTTGCAGAGTACTGCAAGACCCGGATGCATCATTGAGCTAGATGCCATTGCAGACGCCGTCGCCGACTGGCAGCATACGCAGTTATTGCATGTCTTCCAGGTGCGTGCAGACACTCGCCCTTTGCTCTACGTACCTTCGAATCGCAAAATACTTCAGAACTAAATATTAAACTTTTGTGCAATAGGAACTGAAACCAGATTCAGTTTATCTTAGCCATCTCAGAGTAGTAGCAGTAAATGGCAGGGTTCTGTTTGTGTTTGATGCAACAATGTTCATAACTATAATTCCATAAGATTAGCGTCTTCGTTTGAATATTTGAGATAAGATATATGACTATATTATGAGCTCGATTTTTATACTTTATCGCCTTTTTCCTTAGGAAACTTTGATCCTTGGTGTATGCGGTGACGGTTCCATGCAGTTTATGCGTTTGGGAAGGAGCTTCAAGGCCTATATAGAATTGCAGCACTCGGCCATTTTCAGGGAGCCTTTTTATCTAGTCGTTATTGAAAAGAAGGATCGTAAAAGTGTTATTCATATGTGGAAACTAACGATTGCTTCAACACACAACGTTAACGACTCAGCGAACCAACGTCAACATCCAGACGGGCACAGCCTTTCGGAGATGATTAAAGAAGATTTAGCAGTTACCAATAATAGGAATAATCTAAAACAGGATCTCCCTGATACGAATCGTACGTATACTGCAGCAGCTAGGAGTACAACGTTAAGATAACTTATATAATTACAGATTAAAAGTAGCCATAGATTTCTCGTTTCGCTCTCTAGAAGTTCGTAAAATACCCGTTGTTCTGCACCCAAATTTCAAATCTATTATTATCATTGCGTTATATCTAATTAATAAAATATTATATTAGTTTTCTTCGTATTGTTTTTACAGATTGCAATTAATTTTTTGATTTACCATTGTGTTTGTCATTGTAGCATTCGTAACGTCTAACGACACGAAAGATTCGTGTCATTCCTCTCGTAGTTCTACACCAGATCGCTCGGAGCATTCATTGTTGCATGCATCCCCCCTTAAAATCGTCACCGAAAAGCTGTGTGAACACGAACTGCCGCTGCCCGACGGCGTTGAAATTGTTCACGCTGAACCGGCTGCAGGCCATCTCAGCTCGAGTAATATCTACCCGGCCTGCCTCTCGCCTTATCTGATCTGTACTGCGTGTAGCGATGGGAAGACTAGATTCTGGAGATGCGCTCAGGTAAGCCTACTATTATATAAACAGGCAGAATTTAAAACTTGTGACCTGCATGTTCGTGTCGAACTATAAATCTCCTTTATTAAGAAAAACAAGACCAGATTATTAAGAATTAAATATGTGCGGAATTTCTTCTAATAGGACGAAAAAAACGACGGCTCTAAAAGCTTCCAGTGGACCGAATGGCGGATGGTACTGAACACGACCGAGTCCGCCATTGATGTCGACGGCTCTCCGCTGGCGGTATCAGCGGCCTACTCAGGCCGGGTTGCTGTGGCCTTCAAGCTGGGGTCGTCGTTCACTCGACCAACGAAAGGCAACACCGACGAACGATACGTCAACCTTGCGGTGGCCATTTACGAGTGCGAAAGTACCGGCGGCTCGGAGTGGGTTCTAGAAGACACGGTCAGAATTACTAATGGAGCTTTTTGTTTTTCTGGTCTAAATTTCCAGCTTATACTGAGATGAGCTAATATTGAATTTGTGTATGAAATTTCATGGCCGTTACACACTGAAGATTAAGCTAAAAACAAAACCTATGTAAAACGTTTGCAATGATTATTTGAGATAAGACTTTTGTAATGTTAATACGGTAAAATACTCTTATAAAATTGACGGCGTCTTTGTGGAAACCTGTGTCAAGTAACCAACTAACCTTTTTGGACAAAATTTTTTAGCTTGCACTCTATATCTAGGCTTCTATAAGTACTTTAAGGTTATGACGAATCTTACTGTTCGACTTGTTTGTGATTCTTGTGGGTCGACCTTGTTCTTCTCTAATAGATTCGCTTCAGAAATGTTCAGTTACCACGAGTGTACTGCGGTAGGGGAACGGATGACGTAGACTTAACATCAATCTATGATGCTAACCTACGAAGTCGAGTACAGATGGACCACATCGTACAAAAGTTAGCTGAATCATCATCGAAAAGCGATCTCAGCCGCATGCTGTCCGTTCCTAGTTACGCGACCCTTCAGACGCTCAAGAAGTCGATCATTGAACAGGGAAATCAATGTGTTCTAGTTCAAAAATCCTTAATGCAGCTTGATTGGGTGTCTTCGGAAGATGGCTCGCACATACTTACGGTCGCTTTGGGCCCGAAGGTGATGCTCTATGCGCCCGTGTCCTATGACATTGCGCAATGCAATGCAGCGCCCTCGTCGACCAACGCTTCTGCCGGGTAATTTATTTACTTATTTTCTTGAAGCAAATCCTGCAGCTATTTCTTTAGTTAAATCATATATTTTCAAGTTGATAACTCTCATATTAGAGTTATCAAAAAAAAAAAAAAATATTACAATTATTTTGCTAAATTATATCTAAAACTAGCTCGATTACAGTTAAGTCAGTGCGACTTATTCTTTGTTTCCACCGTGGTATGCCGCAGAACTGGCTTCCACAGGCCATTGCTTAAGCAACGGTCATCGATGGCACCCCAAATGGAGTCGAGTCGTCTACGCTGGATGCAAATCCGTGGACTTGAGCTGCACACAGCTGACGGTCTTCCGGCACTTCCTATGCAGCTGTCATGGGTGCGGGATGGCATTCTTGTCGTCGGCATGGATAACGAAATGCATGTTTATTCACAATGGAAATCCCATAAGAGAGCGCTTGCCGAAGATTACGTTGTGCACAAGAACACTGAGGAGACATTTAGCGATCCAACGTACACAAAACGGTGTCTTCATGAAGACGACCTCATGAGTCGTGTGCAAGAAACGCAACTGAGAATGGGCAGCTCGGCCAATCTCACACGGAACGCATCGTTGCAGGTGGTTGCGAACGCAGCCAAGATCGGTTTAGACAAAGCTCAAGCTACTGCAGGCGGCCAAACCGGTGGCGCTTCGAACATAGGCGCCGGAGGACAGCTTATTAAGGAATTACTGCCGGATTTCGGTCTGTTCGAGACCAGTCGCCTCGCGTGTCCTGTTTTACCGCAGTATCATCCCAAACAGTTGATGGAGCTGTTGGCCTTTGGTAAGATCAAGCGCGTGAAGGCCATCTTGGCTCATCTTGTTCGGTGCCTGAGGAAGGGCACCGGACAGGAGGAACGCGAGGCCTTGTCGCAGGACAGCTGGAGCAAAAGTCGAACGTACTCGTTGGCCGCGCCATCGGGAACCACACCGCAAGCCTCACCCGGAGCAGGCGACAACGTGTTTACCGAGGAAGTTCACCTAGACTATGTGGAAATCACCTCGATTCCACCGCTACCGCTTTACAAGCTCCTTGAGGCTGACACCCAGGTGCTAAGCCAAGAACAGGCCAAAGATCAGAAAGGGAAGGCCACATCTGGAACCAACGGCGAGCACAAACGTAATGTCCGGCAAACCGACGACTACTCAATGTTGTTCGACGACGCAACGGACAACTTTAATACGCTGAACGAAGATTCATCCGGTCGTATCAGGACACATTCGGCCTCGGAGAGAACCAATCGAAATCCGAATCATTTCGACACACAACAAGCTAATATACTTACTCAGGTAGGGGGTCACGACTAATGGAATACTGTCGATTCCACTCTGAATAAAGCGAAAAGATAATTGAATTGATTGTACGTATACTTGTTTATATGCATTGAATACGTGATGGTCATCTTTACGTGACCTTAAGTAATTATTAGGGATGAAACAAATCATCGTTAATTGTTTGCTACAACACGTTAAAGTGAATGAAAGCGACTGAATGGTGAATGATTTGCTTTCAGGTATTAACTCACTGCAGTCTACCAGGTTTGTCAAATCTAGACCAGGTGCATCTACTTGCCCTGGCAGACTCTGTTGCTTCATTCCAGTCCAACATTACTGAACGATTCTCGCAGAATGTTACAGGTAAGTCGAACACTCTGAAAATTTATAACATGAACCAGGGGGTGATAATTTTTCCTATCAGAGAACAGTAGCGAACAATAGATCGACGAGGAAAGGGGTTTATTTGAAATGGACCGTCATGTCATGTGGAAAAGATGGTAACTTATTAATCGCCCCTTGATCGATTTCAGTATCGATAACCAAGCACGAGTCACATCACACTGAAGTGAATGTCGAGGCGGCCACCGAGGCATTGGATGACTCCGGTCTTCGTTATTTATTGGCCACTCGGCATCACACATATTTAATGCGGTGTCTACCGCTGTCTGAACGTGCGTCTTTACAAAAGCAGGGCTTAGCCCCGCACTCAATCGTATGGGCATTCCACTCGGAGACTCAGGATGAACTCATCCAACTAGTGCTCAATCAAAACAACCTTAAATGGACTGACCTGAAGGACCTAGGTGTTGGCTGGTGGTGCAAAAACAATGCATCACTTAAGAGGTTGATTGAACGTGTAGCCAAAAGCGCTTTCCAGTCCCAGCAAAATCCTCTCGATGCGTCCTTCTACTACATGGCGCTGAAGAAGAAAAACATTTTAACTGGATTATTCCGCTCGGTTAGCGACAAAAAAATGACAGAGTTCTTCCAAAACAATTTCAACGAAGATCGTTGGCGTAGGGCGGCACTGAAAAATGCTTACGCGTTACTCGGCAAGCAGAAATTCAAACATGCCGCTGCCTTTTTCCTACTGGCCAATGATCTTAAGTCAGCGGTGCAAGTGTGTCTGAATAATTTGGACGACCTCCAACTCGCAATGATCCTGGTACGATTATATGATGGAGGTGAGGTTGCGACGTATCCTGATACCCTAAAACCCACCGTCTACAATAGCGTTTTGGGGTGAGTAATCTCTCCCACAAACATTGTTACGGCAATTTGTCATTGTTCGTCAATATGTCATTGTTGCGTCAGTGAGACTATTGACGGTGCGGAGTTTTAAATTAACATTACCGAACTTATTACTCATTACGTGATGCCTTTGCAAAACAAAGCACGAACCTAGCATATGATGTTTATTAGATTCATACACGGTATTACAGAGCTCTAGCCTTTCGTCATTTCAATATTATGTGATCGAACTCTTGATCCCGAGTATTGTGTGAATGTTGTTTTTGTAACCCTATAGTGCCAATAAGTAAGATGAACAATCTTTGTTTAACATAGATGCAATGAAAAAGGCGAAGACTACCATGCATCGCAGGCGCATCCTGATCCGTTTATACGTTCGATGGCTTACTGGATTTTGAAGCGTTACGAGGACGCTCTCTCGACACTACTTCAGACGGATATTGGTTGTTCGCACCCAGCGTACAGGGAGCCCACTGCCGGTGAGGGCAAAGATCAGACCGGCGGTTCGGATCCCGCTGTCTTTAATTTCTATCTTTACCTTCGTACGCATCCATTCGTAGTGCGGCGGAATCTTGCCCGTCTCATGAAGGACCGCCGACAGTCACGAGCCATCATGCTCAGCGGCTTCAACTCCGTGGCCAACGGAGCAGACAACCAGGGGGCCGATACGATCACCCCTCTCGAGCGACGCCTATTCTTTACAACGGCCCACACCTATTTCCGAGCAGGCTGTCCACCATTAGCACTCGAGGTGCTCTCTAGATTGCCGAACTGCCAACTCGATTCCGAATCCACGGACGTATTTACGTCCAAGGAAGACGTGTCGTCGTTTCCCATAGAAAAAGAAGAAAAAGCTGAAGATTTTGACTGGAGTATGCCTGTAGTCTCGCAAAAGGTAATAATGACCTTAACCAGGTAAGGTGAAATCATTATTTTTTATATTTATGATAATTATGGATACTTTCGTCATTATATCTTCTATCTGCTTCACTTTAAAATTAGCGGTGTTTGGCTTTTTCAATTTGGGCTACCGCGCCGACCGGTGACTTGTTACATGCAGTTTTATCTATTTTTCTCTGTATTACAATGTGCCAGGCGGACGCTTTCGATTGGTCGCAGCCGGTCTCTCAGAAGGCCGAACAATATGGCTGGTCTCAACCGGAACCGCAAAATGTGGACGCGTTTGACTGGAGTCAACCGGTCCTGAATAAGGTTGGCGGAAGGGCAGAGGATTTTGACTGGAGCCAACCCGTATCAAATGAACAACAGAGAAGCGGTCAATTAAATGGCACTTCACATGACCGCAAAGCTTCGCAATCCAGTGAAAATGAAAAGGTCTGTAATAGGGTGGCAGATTTTATCATTTGTATCACAGACAGAATAGCCGTAGACGTTTGAAAAAATCATTATTGGGAGTTTTTGGCTTGAGTTACCAACGTAGAATTCGATAGGCGCTATATCGATAATTAAAAGCAAATTGGCCTCTTGAATTGTTACAGTCAGTAGGAGAAGCCGCCGCGTACCGGAAAGGGTCTGAGGTGATTGACATTATGGCGCAACAACTGAAATTCATCGCGTGCCTCAAAATTATGATGGAAGAGTTGTCAACTCTTGCGACGGGACTCGAGGTGGACGGAGGCCTGCTACGATTCCAGCTGTATGTGTGGCTTGAGAAATGTGTGGCCGCTCTGCGGCAGCTCTGCCATTATGGTGCCAACGAGGGGTCCGATCAGCTCGTAGGAAGAGTTGAGGCATCCGAAGCCGGCGAGGCATTACCCGAGGCCGTCAAGTTGCGCGATGTCCTTCTTCAGGATAAGAAAGATTTTGAGGATAAAATCGATCGGGCTGCACGTCGTAAACATTGGTTAAAGGTAAACTGCTATGAACTATGATATTCCACGATGCAATACATATAGCGATTTTGCTACCTTTTCGAGGAAAAGCTTTTTTTATATATTAAAGGAGACGCATTAACTTCATTAAATAATGTCGGCGCGTTTCCGACGTTTAACCATCGATGTACTTTTTCTACGACACGCGCCATTTAAACAATCACCTAATTTTAAATATTAAATAACTTCAGGCAAATGAAGCCCTTCTACGAACATTACTGAGTTACTCGGCGCTTCATGGCGCACACGGCGGAGGTCTTGCAGCTGTTCGCATGGAACTCAATCTTCTTCTGCAAGAACTACAGCAGACTCGTACCCCTCAGGCGCTATTAGCGTCACCTCTGCCCGTACCGACTAGCCTGCCATTATTAGCAGCTAGTGTTGCTTCAAATAAAACGGTTGTGGCCGACCCAGTTCGACACGTGCAATCATTGGCTCACGACATCTTACTGACGATTACACAAGACTTGTCGCTTCAACTGCCACAGCGCGGCGAGCTAACGAAAGTGATGGTCCTACGTGATCTATGTCTTTCACTATCTGCCTGCATCTATCAGGCGTTGTGTGACAGCGACAAGTTGCCAACTCGTCGAGGGCCAAGATCCACCGTTGATGAAGACGGTGGGCCCCAGGCAGCAGTCCTTGGAGGAGCATTGCATGGAAGCCTAAGCCTGTTGGCGCCACAGACTCGCGAGCGTCTCAGCTCGGCATCGGCCAGCGACCTTTTACCAACGTCGGCTCCGTCAAAATGGCCAGGAGTGCCGAGTTTGCGCGCTCTGATGGCTCGCGATCGGGACGACGACGCCCCGAAACTGCACACGCTGTTATGCGAGGCCTTCGTCGCTGTGTATCTGTCGCTAACAGTACACGCACTTGCAACGAGGGACAGTCAGGTGCTGTTTCGTTTGGTAAGCCACAAGATGACAGAAGAAATGTGGGCAGCTCTCTTTGGTGGAGGAGCGGAAAAAGTGCTTAAAGTTCATCTGGCGGGTGTGGTAACCGCCGCCATGAGCTCTGTCGCGTTTCAGAATAAGGCCTCGACGCATGGCGCAGTTAACGCACAAAATATGAGTGCCACCGGTGACAGCGGTACGTTTTACTGTAGGCTTAGATTACGACTGCCGTCTATTTCTCTAGCTGAGTTATTAACAATTGACGTCTTTGTTATTTTGTCGATTATCGTAATTCTAGCAAAATCTAACAGAAAAACATATATAGAAAACACACAGATTGATTTAAGCATTGTCTCTAACGGATTTCAGGCCAAGATAGTAGCATCCTTGATGCTATAAACCGCCAACGACTAAAATGGAACATGAAAATCCTCCCGCAATTCGCGGCAGAAAAGGCGCCAACATCACCTTCTACTGCCGACCGTAACGAAGCCCGACCAGCGTACAAAGAAGTTTTTGTTGCACCCACACAATCAATCGTATGTAATACTTCAAGCTGTCCTAGCATGACTTGCTCAGATTTCTGTCAATATAGTATTCATATATTCAGTAAATACGAGCTGTCTGACCTCATCGTAATTTTGCTTGTTTTTTTTTTTATAGGCTGCTCGTCTTCTTTCCAAGCCGCACCTTGAGGAGAACTTACAGCCGGTCGACTATGACTCATCGGAGAATATCGAAGAAGATGAGATCGAAGACGATTGGAAAGAGGATGTCTTTGACGATAAGTCCGCTGACAGCAAATCCCAACAGGGTCGAGATAACAAGGCGAACAAACCCGCTCAGGGAGAATCGGTCGAAGAACAGTTTAGCTGGGGCATTCTAAGCCTGTCAGTTCTGAAGTTGGTGCTGCGTAATGTTGTACGTTTTCTGGAGACGGCAGGCGTCGACTTTAATGATCTTCCCGTCGCCAGCCCACTCTCGCATGCCGCACTAAAAGCACTACAGCACTGGTATAATATCCAACGTGACCAACTTGACAAGGGCCCCAAGGCAGCTGATCTTCTGCCGAATATGGTTGTCGACAATTTTGTTCATTCAGGCCCGGCGATTCATAAGTACAAGGTTCTACTCGAACTTGACAATACGCCATTCCAGCATGGCACCAATGCAGCTGCGCTTCGGGGAGTCCGACGTCTGTGGAATTACCTCGTGCGACAGGACGATTGTCAGGAGTACTTTATCAAGTACATCTTTTCCCCACCGAAGAGGCTGCCCCTCATGGTAATAAGACAACTTCGTAAAAAGTGCTACATCTCTAGCCAAACAGCATGCGGCTTTCATGGGGTCAGCAGTATATCCACAGCAAATACATATCCTAGCTGATTTGTGATGCGTGGTTAAGTAATAGGGGTGATAGTAACAACCGTACTTAATATGGCTACCTTATGCCCGCATCATTCCTCCCGGGAGAGATGAGAATATCTGGCCGTACAATCCACCTTGTCGTGAACCTTTTTACGTAGCAATGGCAATGGCCTTGAAGTCTTACTCTCACGTCAAAAGAGCTGTATATTCCGTGTAGATCTACATACTGATTAAGTGTCTCGTGCATTGTTGTTCGTTGTAATTTAGCTGGCGGATAGCGGAGTGGAGGACGAAGACGAAAACACGGCAATCCGTCCAATACGGGTGATACACAAGGATCAGGAAAGTATCTCGGCCTTCTGCGTGAATCGTGGTAGCGCAAGCACATCAGTTATCACTGTCGCTACACCTAAAGACATGCAGGAGCTCGACATATCAGGACTTCTCGATGATGTTGGATGGCTAGACAATGAAGCCGAATTCGATATTCTAAACAGGTTCGAATAATCAGAACTGCTAGTAACACAGTTTCATTTGGCAATAGCTAAAGCAGTAATGAAGTTCATACTAACCGAGTGTAGATCCTCATGCGACGTTCCGCGGATTTCATTGATTCTAACGGAAATCGTTGCTGCGCGCGCACCATTAATTCGGCAGGAGTCATGATGCGACAGGTGCAGGCGGAAGCGAGTATTTGGTCATCGAGCATCCTATCGACCGACAGCTGTTGGGTCCAGCTGCTAATACCGTCGGCTCGCACGTCACCACACCTCTCGCCCCTTTGCCATCAAACTCGATTATCAGCTCGGTTCACTCGCACGGAAAAAGCAATATTGTACGTAAAATTGCATACTTGTTTTATCATTTTTTTTTTTCATCAGCGTAAGACATAGGTTTGAATGCTAGCAGTAGAAATCGAGCTCTGGTTTCTACTGACACTTATCGCGTGTATCCGCGGCTGATTCTAACCATAACAAACTTGTCATGGTACTCAGCCGCTTCGTCCGCAGTGACGGGAAATTTTACAAGCGGTCGCTGCGTAACAGTGACTGTTCAATTATTTTTTGGTAACACTATACTGAAAGGCTGACCGCATGTATTGAATGCATATTTATAGAAGGCGCGGTTTAAATATTTGAAAATTGTGTATAAGTCATTTATTAAATCAAAAGTTGATCGTTATGTAATTAAAAGATCTAGATAGTTTCTTTTTTCAATTATTACTATATGACTATTCCATCGTAAAAGCTATGCTAGTTTTAATCAAGCTTCAGCGCATACAGATACTAAATTTGCTTCAGTATACTTATTAATAATAAACGTGATTTCGCATGCTGCCCTCTTGATGACGGACTTAGAACTTGAAGAACCTGCATTTCGCGGGGAGCCAACACCCGCAGTTCTGCGAGTTTGTGCTCTCCCGAAGCAGACTCATGGTGAAAACGGTGAGTAGAGAAAATACGCCCGACGTACTTTCATTTCGTCGACATGAAACATCGTCAACGGTCGCGCTTCTGTCATTGTTCTGATAAATAATAAGATCACTGTCCGTTACTGCCTCCACGAAGTCTATTTGATTTGTGTGTCACCATTTCTATTTGTGATCATGAAACCCGTGTCAATGCTTGCGCATTCGTGTGATGTCATCGTGTCCATTTACGTGTCCATAGTCGATCATTAAACAAACCGTGAATAGTCTACGTCACCATAGCCACAATTCGAACTCAGGCCTCGTCCAGATAGATGGAAAGAAAGGGAATCAAGAAGAAGGAAGTTCATTAGTATTTTAAGAAAAAAGCGGGATATTCAATGTGTGCTACTATCTGTACCGGTATTGATAGATATCAGCTTCGCCAAACGAAATCTCCTTGCAGAATCATTGACGAACGGAAAAAATGCGATATCTGTTCATTGTGTATTTGTAATCTTAGCGAATAAGTCATGCATACAATACAGTATAATAGACAACCGCATGTCAGACACACGCATAGATGAACGTTGCATTTTAGTACCTAGGATTAGGTAGGCTACAGGTGTAACAATTCGTCAGCCGAAGCATCTAGGCAATTATACCAAGTTAAGGAAGTTGGAGTCTTTTAAAGCACTTCTAAATATATCTCAACTTAACATATGTCTGTGACTAAGCTTATCAAACTATATAATCCATTGCCGTTTGTGGATAGTTTCTTAAAACATTGATTTCGGGTGAGCCAAGATGACAGTCGAAGGTGTGATGATACGAGGGTATGTGAAAAACGCCACCCCAATTGTGTTAATAAGCGATCGCATACTATCTACAGTAGCATTATGTTTAGAAGGAGCATCTAACTATTTCTATCCTATAATTAACTCTATATTATCTGCCTAATACACCTTCTAATGGCACAATCTTCGCTTGTCTGGGACGGTTCAAGTGACGCGTTGCTTCAGTGGAGATAGACGTGTCTCTACGTAATTGTGTTTATATTGTACCGCTGATTAACCGAACACCAATCTTTGCTTTTTGTTCGATGTCTAGAAAGTCGCCGCCCCCAACGGAAGGCCTTCTGTTGAGGTATTTAGATTTACGACTGTTTTTGCAAATACAACATTCCTTAAAAAATGAAATCAGTATATTCATGTGATCGCAACGAATTTTGAGGCGCACAGGACTGAGTTCTCCTTTGGATGCTATGTATTTATTTGCCATAGTCCCCATTTTGTCCTTACTGCTGCTAACTACCACTGGCCTTCTTACTAAGCTGTTCGTTTACTGCTTATAAATGATCACAAGAGCTTTTTACATTGCGATTAATCACTGCAGGATTTGTGAGTGTCTGTAATATACGTAGATTCGTCTGTAAGTGATTTTAGGGCTTTCGATGGAAAAGTACCGCAAGGTTAGATCCATTGCAACCACAAATCATTGCCGTACGGTTAGTTCACTGGAAAGTTATAGTTGCATCTTCAACATTCGTTGTTTTCGGTCCGTCTACTTGGTCTTTTTGATTTTTTGCTACCGCTGCTGTGAGCGCCTTAGCGCTCCAATGACTGGCCTGCCCGTTATACGAGTATTTCCCCTTTATTTCTATTTGATGGCATTTCTGTGTGGTTTGTCTATTAGTTACGAATACTGCTTTTGCGCTTGATTCCTAACACGTAACATATGAAAGGTCGTAATCTGTGGATTGGAACAAATGGCGAATTCGTAAAAATGGGATCGTCTCAAGTCTGGCCTTTCGACCTTTTGTTTTTCTCGCCTGTGTGCAACACATATGTCTGTTTCTCAGTCGGTTTATCAATACATTATTATAGAACTAGAGTTTGATCTTCTGTCGCCTAAATAATGAACAATTTTGCGCCGAAGACTCAAAATATTCGGAACTGCTTTCTCTCTTATTTAACGGTATTTTGTAAAATCGTTCTTCAAATGATTATGACTTTCTTGTTTATGAAACAATTCGAGCATAAGTCGACGATCCGTCATAGTAATAGACCGCTCGAAAACACTCATAGAACACTGACCCATAAAAGATACTTGTCAATTATGTATCAACAGTATCGCAGTATTAATACTGCTATGTACCAATAATTGACCATTATGCCGTTTATTGTCCTAAACACCTGACAACTAACTGGAAGGGATTATGTTTGAGAAATGCCTGCCGGGTAAGATACTTATAAACTAATGGGAACAAATGCTACGCTGGGAATCGTTTCAACAACGTTATGTTACGTTAACGCGGCGTCCACGGTGCCTATCTAGCTGCATACTGATTATTTTTCCTGCTTTGGTATCTCTATATGAAAGCAGGAATGGCACTAACAACGGCTTTCTATTTTCACGCTTCTTTTTTTAAACAACAAATTGGGTCGGTTAACTGATATATCGGCTGTTATCGATAGTAATTTTGGATTTAGCCTTATTTATTTTTAATTGAGAAATAGTTTCAAAAAATAAAACAAGATAACGTGGCGGCTTTCAAAACGATGCTAACTTGGTTCTTATCGACTGAAATTTCAGCTGAAAAAGCACAAGGTAGATTCAGTACGGCGTCTGGCATCTCATCCCTCGGCAAATCTATGTAAGTTGTGGCCGGCAGCCTTTTTCCTCGATTTTCAGTGTACTCTATCGTGATAAAGTTAACCATAAACGCGTATATAAGCTGTATGACTGTGTTATATGAACACCATTCCTGCTACTTGCCAATTACTTATTTAGGTATATTAAAAATAACTGCTTATTTATGGTTAAACACAACAAGAGTCTATTGGTAATGCCAGGGTTCCGTGTTTCTGCACAGTTAGCTCGTAGGTAATAATTTCTGCCTTCGTACCCCTAATGTTCTCCTTCACCGTATACTACCGCGCTACAAATCTCAGCAAAGGTCACGTGCCTTATGTGTAATGAAATTATTATCAACTCTTTAACCCATTCAGACTTGTTTTCTTCTTCAGACTGTTATTTAAACATGAAGGTACCATTATGAGACTGAGATCGTATGAGCTCACACGTAGAGGTACGTGCGTTGCAATAGAGCAACTGTACACTTTTACATCGGTTTGGGACCTTCTCCTGTAGAGCGTAAGGTAAAACGTTTGTTGGAAAGTGGCTCGTTGCGAAAGTGGCGTTCGTTGTCTGTCGTTCAGCTCGTTGATTGAGTAGAGGGTGTGACGGTAAAATTATCGAAATTAACTTTTTTACAAGCAGTTTCGGAGACGTAGTGTAATGCAGTTCGAAAGTTAAACTTGCGCTGCGATACAAAGATCAAAATTTCAAAGAAATCAGCTAAGGGTCGCACCACGGAACGCGATGCGTACGTTTTGCAAATGACAATTGCAACGGGTTCGTTACTAGGAGATAGGATTATATGTGTAGTTGTATGGCTTCTAATGCAAGGAACATCTTGATGCCCTTCAGCTGATTCTGACTGTGGCGTATAAAAAAGATTGTTCCGCTATTTACATTTTCGGTTTTTCAAACGTGATTAAACTGGGCACAAATTATAATGTAAATACGCTACAAATCGAAGACAGCAATAGCAAAAATATATGGGTACATTCTTGAGTCTGGTAGAAAATTAATTCTAATATCGTAAGGCGGAATGTAGATGATTTTGTTTAAAAATGTATGGTGACAGAAGCGAGTTTTAACCCGCACCGTAATAGGCAATACAGGGAAAATGGTAGAAGCTTATAAAACATGATTTGCCTTTGAGTCTGTATCTTTTTCCACGCCATTTTTTTTTAAATCTACGATTATTTATCAGTCAGTAACACTAAGCCGAAGGTCTTAGCGTCCTAATAAGGCCTTTGCGAAATTTTCGCATGAGCTGCTATAGAAGTAATGAGCAGAAATGCTGGATAGTATAGTGAATTGTTTTTAATATGAAACATATTTTTCGATTTTCGCTTGATGTTGAGCTTATCAGTTTCGCCGCCTATGTGTATATGCCTTTTTTCACTCATACAAATTATACTCGCGTGACTTGAAACAAAGATCCTGGCCTCGTCTCTTCCAGTGAAAGACTTGGGCCGTTACGGCACTTCGTAGACCGCGTTAATCAATCAATCTCAAAGTGATCTCCTCACTGATGACTCAGTTTACTGACGACGGGTCCGTCTGAGGCATTCTGAAGCCAGAGTTTGAACAAGGTTCTTACATTATAGAATTGACTCAACAGCTAGAGATTCAGGTTCATAACAAACGCAGTTTATATACTGGTCACATGTTGGGGTGCGGAAGACGTGCTAAGGACTTTTTTTCATCACATCGTGTTCGGCTCAGAGAACCCACGGATAAGTGGCAAACAACAAAGTCGCTGTGCGGTGCGGCCCTTGAAGCAAAGTTGTCATTGGGTTTTGGGTCTGAGCACCGACGTGAAAGCGCTGGATGTAAATAACAGTTGGCTTAGAGGGGATTGAGCAGCTTGCCACTTTTTGAAATACCGTATTCAGGTAGTCAAGTGGTAGCGCTGAACTATGCAGATCCGTGATTTCAGATAACGTGGAGTGCATCGAATCATACAAGCGGTCCCTACGAGGACGTTTAGCTGGTATTATCTTTCATGGTCGATGTAAACTAAGCCTTCTAGATTGAGCTTATATAAAAATAAGAATACCCATAACAACTTGTTTTCGTTTTGTTTTATTTTAGGGACATTTAAATCTAATAAAGCAATCTGAGGCCCCCTAGATACGTATATGCACATATATATGACACAGCGTATTTATTATGCAGGGGGTGTTGACAGTTCGCTCCTTTGTGCACGCTTTTCATTATTGCGTTTATTTTAACAAATAGATTACTATTTTATCTTTATGATCTGCGTTGCATAATAGACCTTTCTGGCGGCCAAGATGGCGCCGTCCAGCTGTGGGAGTGGGGTCATAGCTCGGCCGTTTGCGCACTGCGTCTTCCTGGGACTCGGGCAAAGGTGACTTCCGTGAGCTTTAACCCGCAAGGAAACAAGCTTGGTGTTACCGATGGTGACGGCTTCATCTCATTGTGGCAAGTCGGAGTTGCCCGAAATGATCAGAATCCATTCTTCGTAAGTATTTGTCATCTATGAAAAATAAGTGTATCTCCTTAAACGATTGTCAGATAATACTACGTTTGATTACGTATCTATCGTGAAATATTTTTGCATAATGTAAACTTCTTGGAATTGGATAGAGTATGCTGGGGTAGTATGCACATGCTTGCTTGCTTGACGCAATGTATGAGTGCTTTATCTGGTTCCGTTTTCATGATTATCGCCATTTATCAGACGACGCAGTGTCACAGCAAACAGGCGTCGGAGTTCGCGTTTGCGGGCAGTTCATCCTTGCTGGCCACGGGCGGTCAGTCCTCTGATGGCAAAAATGTCTGTCTGTGGGATACACTTCTTCCCCAACGAAAGGCGATGATCGGCTCGTTCCATTGTCACGAACATGGCTGTTCCGCATTGCTCTATGCACCGCACAGCGGACTGCTCATCTCGGCCGGCAAGAAAGGAGATATTGGTGTGTAGATTATACACAAGGATTACGACAGGGTGATACTGTTTCAGAAGCTAATATATATATTATGGCAAAGCGACTCTTCCGTGATTTAGACTTTACCATTAACTTAACGATCAAATGGTGTAGTTAACAATCGCTAGAAGAAATGGGTTTGTTCTGTGAAGAAGTAGGGAGTAAAGACTTTAATCGATTTCTGTTTATCAAATAGAGAGACAATAGCTTAGGTCGCAGTCCCGTCGGCAATTGTCTTCACCATTAATATTATCGATGTACAAAGGGAGGACCGTAGGAAGGCATTTTTACTTGATCACGTAGCGACACGGCTGATTTAGTGGCGTGCACTAAACATAACTGAGTTAGTCCAAGGATGCATTTGGTCTCTATCTAGAGAAGCTGTCAGATATCGCGAGGTAGCGAAGAAGGCTTCCAGTCACTGGGTGTTTAATGTATATGGATTTCTAGATATTCAGATTTTGTACAGTAGTAACACTAGCGGTTTGGTTCCTTGTAATTTTATTGTAATTGTTTTTGGTGATTGATAATTGCAGCGATCATAGACGTACGCCAGCGCGTCTTGCAGCACAAATTCCAGGCCCATGACTCGGCCGTCAAGTGTCTTTCCCTTGATCCCAATGAGGAGTTCTTTGTGTCCGGTTCCGCTGATGGAGATATCAAGGTAAAGAGCCCGATTTACCGCTAAACAACATAGCCTGTTCCCTCATAGGAAAGATAGCTCTCAATGCGATTGATAATACCATTGGTAACGGTTAAGCCAAGCGAGTGATACATTTCGTAGACGCCCCGATAACTAATTTAGACAGCCAACACATTGAATCGCATAACAACAGATGAGCAGTATTTTATCTATAATGCATGTTTACGTGTATCTAAGCGCGTCTTATATTTCGGCTGCTGAAATCTCTCGTTCTTCGCTATGGTGTTTCCTGTGTCGGCAGATATGGAGTCTTCCGGCATACGCAATGCAGTACTCGTTCAAGGGTGAGCACTCAAAAAATAGCCTGTTTCGAAGTATGGCGTCAGGTGTGACACATCTATACGTGGATGAACAGATACGTCTGTTCTCGTGCGGCGCCGATGGTTCATTGAAGCTTCGACAGCTTCCGAAAAAGGACTCCAATGTGGTCCAGTTAGCGCCATACTGATGATACGAATGAATAATAAGAATTATATAAGTAACTTTGAGTGTTCTACGTACGGCCTAGCAGGTGCAGCCAGAGTGAGACTGAGGAATGGGCAGACATACCTATTATATACAGCTGCTGATTTAACCAACAACCCACCATTAACATCCGTCACCGTTCTAATAGTAGTAGGCGTACACCATAAACATATAATACATATATTAATCAATTATAGTATTATTATTACTAACAGTTATAGCATGTTTGCCGATAATAAATGGCTAGCTCCGTTTGCCAGCGTCTGCAGGCAGACAGTTCGAATGTCGGCCTAGTAATACAATGAGTGATATATAATATTTTAAAATAAAAGGCAGATAATTTGAATTTAGCACCTAATGGATGCTTCAGTCTAAAACTATCCTTACGACCTGTTATGGCCACCGGCAGCCCTCATACGTCTGCTTTTCAACGTTGCGTTCTCCTCTACGAGTTCCTGTTACTAACCTTTAGTGTTTGGTATCTAACGTTGTTAGTCTTCTGTTTTTTTACCAGCGACGAAGTGATTACAGCGAGACAGTTCGGATTAATAATCCCGCCTTGTGGCAAGATTCACGATATCGCTGTTTGTCAGCATTGTCTATAATAGTTAGTAAACCTTAATAGGCCAAAAAGCTGTTGAAGTTGTCTTAAAAAAGGGGCCACATATCTAGAACGCAGTGACTTGGGACTACTGTAATTCTAAAAGCGTTCTTTATGAGTCATAATCACAGGTACTTTGTTTCGAATTGGTCACGCGGGTTTACTTAAAGAGACAGGCGTGTCCGAACAGGGTCAGGAATAGACAGAAGGCCACGGTAAAGGAATTACATTGGGCAAAAGGGTAAAATGAAGGCATGCCTCAACGTAACGTAGCGTATACACTGCGTACAATTTGCGGCGAAATAATGATCTGTGAAATTACATCAAGCGGGTGAAACTAAAGTTCGTACATCCGGTTAACCGCCGCTACGACTATGATATAATATAAGACGAATTTGATCACCTTTTGGCCCTGAGGTGCGTGCCTGGAAGCCGTTGATCCTAAACTGTTTGAGACAAAAGGAAAAGTTGGGGTGTAGCGCGGCACATGCTCCTCTCTATTGACGGGAGCTACTAACGCGATATAAGAATAGAACGAGTTCCAAAAATAAAGGTCAGAGAAGTAGATCGAAATCACACGAAACTTAAACAGGAAGGCGCGCACGCAGAAAATTCAATAGCAATGAACAGACGGAGAAATAGCCATCGCCTGACCACTGTAGCAATGTTGGATGCTAGTAACAGTAATGACATAGATCACTTGTAGTGCAATTCCTATGATTTTTTGACATTATTATTGTTATTATTATTCGTGGTAACACAATGACTAACAAACAACTGTAAACATGCTATCATTTGTGTGTTTTACACAAAAATTGATTATTATTTTGGTTACTATTATTATTATCTGATAAAATGATGGAAATAAAGATTGATTGACTCAACAATACGGTGTACGTGTAGAAACATATTAGATTTAGAAAAAAAAAAAACATAGATAAATAGTATAACATAACAACGACGATATGATATTAGCCCTTAAGCTCAACATCATCATCATCATTATAACTATCAAAACATAACAAACGTATGCAGCAGAGATATCGACAGCGGTATAAACAATAATCTACTCATTTGTTTGGGGCACACAAAAGTAGAAGCTATATAATAACAGTAATTGATGGTAACGCGAATAGCGGCACGTATAGTAACGACAATGACGATGGCAGACGAAGTTCTCTCGTAGTTAGAACACGAACGAGTACTAGCTAGTATTACTGTTCTGTAGTTATTTGGTATAATGTGATGTAATTGTCAAATACGCTTGCTCCCCGCTTGATCTGTCGTTTCATATATTACCCATATCATTTATTTATAATTAAGCAATTTTGAATTGTTAATGGTTTGACAGAGCGAAGCAAGGCAACACCGATGGTTTGAAGATGTCTTTGTTCTATGGAGGGGACAAGTGAGAAAACCTGATAAACCGAAGGTGGTAGTAAATTTATTATTGAAAAATGAACAGGTGTCACAGAATGAATCGCGGGCGGAAGTGAAGTTAACAACGCGTATCTGTTAAAAAAAAACCACAGTGGACGGAAGATAGGATGTGTTCCAAGGAAATTACAAACAGCTTTGAGCAGAAAGACCCTGCTCGCCGCAATAAGTCTCCCTCTTCTCGGGATGATCTTGGCTAGAAGGAACACTAAAGCGGCTAAATACGTCACTGTTGATTTTTCCATTAGTTTCTTGGCACCGTGCAAAAGTCCTTACAGGAACGTATGTACAGTAACGCATGATATACGAAGAGAGTTCTTGAATTAAAAATTAGCTTTGAGTGAAGGCTGCGAATAGGTCAGTCTGTAAGAAGAAAAACCCAGGCCAAGGGGTAGAGGATGAAGCAAAAAGACGTACAGGAGTTGTTAATTTCCTTTTACTGAGGGAATTTCATAGAATTTAGTTTGCTTAGTGATTACATAGTCGGCTACGATTATCAAGCGTACCTTGTTGACAAGTAAAGAAAATATTTTTTTACACTTTTTGTTATGCCCGTGGCTTTTGTTATGTTACGTTATATAGAAAATACGTTCCACTACCTGAAAATGACATCTTGACGGTGCGCTGTGATGAACTTACTAGTCGATATTAGCTCGCGACGAAGATGGGCTAAGGACGGGTGGTACGTAGCTCGTAAAGACGTTAGCACGTAAAATCGAGTACAGGTGCAAAAAACGAGTAGTCCCAAAGACTGTCTGTTGGGACATTATTGAGAAATAAACAATCAACTAGAATTCGAAAACGATTCGAACTTTTCTAAAGCTTCGTGAAAAAACAGTAATACGGGTGTTTGCTACTACTTAAAGTGTCTTATTGATAATATGCCCTTTGCAGTGATGGTGCGTAATAGTAGCTATACCGAATCGTCACCAGCGTCAAGCTTTTTGTTGTGTTTCCCACAAACAACAATAAACATTATTATTGAAGAGGTAACTGTTGTTATTCTGGGTGATCACTTATCTATTTACGTACCTCCGGTGATAACAAATAGGCCAAAGAGATTCGATATTATATAATCGTTAATCGTGGTCTACATATATTTTGCGGTTTTTCGTTATCAGCCAACAAGTCTGAAACAAGACGCGCCGTATGATTCACGCATATGTCCCTTCGTGTCAAAAACTAATTAGGAAGTATTCGAAAGTAGTAACTACTACTATCGAGCGTAAAAAGTGGCTCATGTATAATCAGTGCAGACAGAAATTTACCAGAGGGAGTATCTCTCCCAATCGACAAAAACAGCAACAATTAATAGAAACACCTAACCGCTGCTGCTGCTGCTGCTGCTAGTGTATGAGGAATGGTTTATATGTTGATCTAGAGCGAATGCCGGACTGAACAGGAAGGCCGTCAAATAGGCATGAAGGTGCAGGAAGGTTAAAGGCGAGAGATACCTGATAATAAATTAACGGGTATTCCTGGGTAAAGTAGCAGCTGTAGCATATGTTCAATCCGGGATACAGGGGCAGCAAAAGGAAAACGAAGATATCAGGAACACGAAACAGCAAACAAGGAGATTTACAGATACGTAGCGAAAAGATGGAAGCATGACGAAAAGCAGAGCAGGATATACTGTCGTTTCAATATGTTGTTAAATTTATCGAGTATTAAAATAATGATTGTGTTTCATGCATAATAAATAAGAAAAATAAAAAAAAAAAGAAAAAAAAGCCAAAATACGTCCGCAAAAGTATTTAACATCGTCCTTAGCGAAATTAAGCGAGTCGTGCAGAAATATCATAATAATAATAATAATCATAATCATAATACGATTATAGAAAATATAATAAAAAATTATAATCATAACAACAATTAATAAAGATGTATTTGTAAATAAATAAAGAAAAAGTTATTATTAAGTATCACAGAAAATTCTACTGATTTACTTAACTTTTGCGTGCACTGATTGTTTTGATATGCTTTAGGTTGTGCTTGCATGGCCCATTTCGAACGAATTATAAAATTCGAACTATAGCCTTATTAAAGCACTCCCATTTACATTCATGGTATGATTTTGTGTCGATGTTTCTGATGACTAGAACAAATAGATAGCAAAACGATTGAACCCAACATTAGCCATCTATTCGGTAAGTTCAATAGTTACCATAAAACTATATGATATTTGCAAAATACATGTAAAA
Organism: Varroa destructor; assembly: GCF_002443255.2. Taxonomy (NCBI): domain Eukaryota; kingdom Metazoa; phylum Arthropoda; class Arachnida; order Mesostigmata; family Varroidae; genus Varroa; species Varroa destructor. The sequence goes on from NW_019211458.1 coordinate 14,689,379, forward strand.
GGCTGACCTATGGAAGTTTGTCGGCGCAGCGGCATGGGTCCTTGGTCATCCCGAAGTAAATAAAATCTAATATGGTAAGTGTGAGACGAAATCAACATCTACAGTTCGATAGGGATACGATGATGGTTAAGATATTCTTTTTTTTTTTATATATATATTTTTTATAACCTTTTTTTTTTTTTATATAACCTTTCTCACGCAAATAAACGTTACGCCTTTTCCGGTCTTTGCTCACAGTGAGCAATCCGAAAATGTAAGTAATCAGGCTGTATTTCTCTTCCTGATACGATGTCACAATCGAAAAGCCTACATCGAGTTACAAAGAAACGTCGCAATGGCCTAAACTGCAGAAGGGATGCCAACAAGTCTACGCTGTGCGATAGCTGCTGATTCGTGTAGAAGAATTATGCTGACAGAAAATATTTCGTCATTTATTTGCCTAGAAATAATTAGTTCTACAACATCTGACAGGCCATATTGTTAGTAATGTTTTCACGAAGCTTCCTACTCAACACGGTGAGCCTCTATTACTTCAACGACGTCTTCATGTCCGTAGCCATTAACAGCGTAAGCATGAGATTCCGTCGATATCATAACAGCAACTTTAGTTTAATTGATAACGAAAGCCCAGCCATTTCCCTGTATAGATGTAGCGATGTCTTCGAACGTTGTGCGTGACCCAATTACTATAACAGTCATCACTTGATCGGACCAGTAGAGGTTGGCCGGTGAAGATGTTCCTTCTCGACAGTTAATTGCTTTCCCTAAGTGCATGTATGAAATAATGTGTATGCGATACACAATTGAAGCTTGCACGTCAGCACGTGCATAGATCTTCCCTATATTATACGGTGATATCGAAAGCAATACATCGGAGTGATATGTACGTTTCGTTTAACAATTGCATCTCTCATCTGGCCTGTGTCATTATGGCCTATGGCTTGGGTCAGGAATAATAGTATCAACCAACAAAACAACAGTATATGAAGTTTAACAACGAAAAAAAGCTATAGAATAATGACTAAACGAAAACAGTAACGGCTTACATACATACGTCAATCTGGTAACAAATGAACTCTTTCTTCGACGTGGGCCTTTGCATGGGTCACTCATCAACCCATCTTGATGGCTTCATGAATTACGACTTGTGTGCCTTAGACATTTTTTTAGTGGTTCATTCAACGTAACTGCTCTGTGGTAATACTGTCCCCACAAACTGTTCGAAAACAGCTTTAGGCGTATTGCTAACTGTGCAAAGTTACATATAAAATGAGTCAAACGAAGCATGAGAGCTATATGCTAAACGAAAAAGAATCTGTATGGCCGAAACCTCGGCGCTTAAGCGGTATACTATCTATCAGTTTATTAGCTTATCGATATTTACTTAGCCAGTCGAAAACAGTATTAGACTACCGAATGCTTGGGCATCTGCGATTATAAACCTTTTGGGTACTACAGTATGTAGAGAGAAAAAGTTGCCTTCTAGACCTTAGGAGCAATCTCAATTGATCTGTTTCCATTTGTGAGAGCGGCCAAAACTGGACAGAAGCTCTGGACCACAAAGCTTTTAACAAAACATCAAATATTCACTGATGCAGTATGAACACACCCAACAGGAAAAACGAGCTCATGTCCGGCACTACGACCAAATAGGCAAAAAAATTTTAAACAAAGCAAGCTATGAGCGATCTGTTCTCTACTGGCTGAATATCGAATTCCATTAACGACGTATGTCACTATCAAAAAACTGAAGATGCAAAGCAAGTTTGATTGATGAGTTCCTTCAACTGAATATACAGTAAAGGCTATTCTAGTCAAACCAGCCATTTATAAGCGGATTACGTATAATAATCCGTAAGTTAATCATCAGACGGAGCACATAAACAACCTACCTTGTAAGTTGTTTATGTGCTAAGTTACATACAAGGTATGTAGATAATCCTCAGCCATCGAAGTTGCTTGACCTTAGCACTAACATATCCTACCGTAATATATCAAGACCAGTACCTTTTTGGACTTACCAATCGACTAGTATATACAGGCTATATTACATTTTACTTATTATATATTACAATATAATGTCAAACGTGAATGGTAGCTATGTTGAAACGAGAATTAAACGGTTTTATTTACGCTAGAAGTATTAATTAACGCGTATGCGTATCGACGATGCGATTAGTTCCCTTAAAAATTTGTTCGGTATACTTATTAGAACTTTATTATTTATTATGAAAAGAGTAAAACCACCGCAGAGAATGCCCTTGCTGTACGACGATATGACCTATCTGTAGAGACTTCACCTTCTTCCTCACCGAAACGGTTCACGTGTGCGGAAGTTACATATTGAAAAAATTAAACTATGTAGAAAGGACATTACAGCACTTCTGTGACGGTGGGCTGCACACAAATTGCGGCCGCTATCTAAGGTGATAGGAATTATTTCTCAAAATTGATATCGCTTAAAGATTGGCGGAGACAACTCTTCAATCACTTGATAACTGCGTAACTTGATTCAGATCACAAATGATTAAATTCGGCAGAGAGTACCTTTAATATTAGATTGACTGAGTGATATTTTTAACATGAGTCTTACTGCCGATTTCGCATTTAAGCAAATGTCATAAAGAACAAATGATTTGAGATCTTGTCTGTATATTGTCTGGGGCTCCATGCGGGCTCTTTACCTACGTACAATAGAACAGTCGTTATCTCTGACGTTGAATGGTAACTTTGGCCGACAATAGCCTGCATGAATCCGGCCAAACAGGAAAGGTGGAAGCACCCGCCGCTATGGTCACTTTCATTTATTTTGTCGTGTGGCTATCATTGATTCATTTCGCTTCCACTTGGGTTAGCGTACATACAGGCGATGAGGCTGACAACATGACACGACCGAGCGCTGATGACGAAAAAATAGCACGGATTTGGTCTACGGAAAAGTCGAACGTTTGTTGTTCTAGCAAATACTGAGGGCTTCAAAAAAGGGGGACAAAAAAGCCCTCACCTATAGCTGTGACAATGGTGGTAATTTCTTTCCTCAGGAAATTCATTTCAGGACAATAGTCATTTTAAGCCTATTCATACAGTGACTCGATCTATAATAGAAGTTGATGTTTTTTTTTACGTAACGTCATTCTTCAACACGATGACATTCCACATGCAGCATCACTGTGACTCTAAACCATTCCCCTAATGTAAGAACGGAATGTAACCAATGACTCTAATCGAACTTCACATGTACACATTAATCTAACAAGTCAGGTACCTATCGAATCGTGATTATGTGGCCTTATTGAGATGGCTCCTCAGCGGACAGCGCACACTTTGGCTAACCGTCATGTACCTTCCGCATCCCATGTGTCTAAATGCTGTTTTTTCCCGATAACCGAAGTCACTCTTTAAATAGTCAGTGCTATCTTACAACAACTAAATACATGTCTGTTGGTGTATTGCTTTTCGTCCACACTTCACAAAGGCCCCTAGCGTCTAGCCAGTAAACAGCTGAACGGCCAGACTCATGTTGCACATATAATACGGTGTACGGCTCGTACTGCTAAGCACGCCAAGAAACGACGGTAACTAGAAGCTGCCAGCAGTACAATAATAGATACGGCGATCCAAAGAACCGTACCGATTTATATCGATCGCGTTGAGCGCGCCGATGCTGACCTCCCAAATCGTCGTAAACATACACGTTCTCAGATGTTCATGTCTTTTGTTCCCTTAACCATTCACGCAAACCAATAGATAACCGAGACCAGCCGAGCGACCCATTCAATCAGTTATACATACAAACACGCACATTGCACCGTGTGACGTCATCGTCGCTCGCCTGCCCCTCCCTCGCTCTCCGGGCTCTCGTGCTCTCTACGCTGCTGTTGGTACCTATGCGACGACGGCGGCGGCGGCGGCGGCGGCGGCGGCGGCGGTGGTGGTGGTGGCTGCTCTCATGGTCGCAGACGCTTCCCGATCACCGCATCAGATTCAGCCGGTCTGTTTGCCTCGCTTGCCTATAAGATTCAGTAGGCGGCGGCGTCGGGCTAAGGTGAACACGCGCTGTTTAAATGTTGTGTTCAGTAGGATCGGTCGATACGTGCTACTAGAGCCTTGCAATAACAAGTGACGATTGTTTGCTGGCTGCTAAAGTTGCTCTGTGTGCCCTGTTCTATAACTGCAAGAGCCAAGATCTGTGAGCGCGCAACTTACCTGCACCTGATCGCTCTGGTCTTCCACAATCCCTGAAGCGCGACTGCATGTTGGCTCGGTGCACTCATTCTCGTACGCATCCTCTTGAAGTAAGGAAAATCGAAAACAAAATACCTCGTTATCAAATCGCTTTAGCTAACAGTTTCGAGCCACTGAAAATAAGAGTTTAGTAATGGTTACTGGTTTGTTTGACTCAAATAACAAATAGCTCATGGTGCCCAGCGGATAATAGCTTATGTATGCTGCTTTGTAATTACCAAATGTCGTTATTTGATTCTGTTTCTTTTCGGTTGAAATGCCAGTGAAAGTAAAACTGATTTTTCGCGCTAATAGGGGCCTCATAACAACAATCAGAGTTCTTGTCAGCAATAGTTTGGATTGAAAAGTCGGGATAATTTTGTGCCACGCATTGCGGTGCGCGGTCGCGGATTTCTTTGCATTGCCTAGTTATTATTATTGTTTCGACGTTCTTTACTGTGTCCGTCGCTAGAAGACATCAACGAGAAATCGGAACAACCTCTGCGCACGATGCCGCAAATCGACGTCGACATCAAGCTGGACTTTTGTGACGTTCTACTTCGGCCGCAGAGGAGCAAGCTGAAGACACGCGCCGAGGTCCAGCTGGATCGCACGATGAAGTTCCGTGAGTCGAAAAAACAGCTGAGCGGCGTACCTGTCATCGCTGCCAATATGGATACGGTTGGCACGTTCGAAATGGCCGTCGTCCTAGCCAAGCATAATATGTACACCACTGTACATAAGCACTACTCGCTCGAGCAATGGAAGAAGTTCGCTAATGAACACCCCGAGGTTCTTAACCACGTGGCCGTTTCGAGCGGTTCGGGAGACGCCGATTTTGAGAAACTGCAAAAGATTGTCGAGGCAGTGCCGCAAATTCAAACGATTTGTCTCGACGTCGCTAACGGCTACGCCGACGCCTTCACGGAATTCGTGAAACGCGTTCGCAAACAATTCCCCAAGCATATCATATTAGCTGGAAACGTTGTTACGGGCGAGCGAGTAGAAGATCTGCTTCGCGCTGGTGCCGACGTAATTAAAGTCGGCATTGGGCCAGGCTCAGTATGCACCACTCGCAAAATGGCTGGCGTAGGCTATCCGCAATTAAGCGCGGTGATGGAATGCGCCGAGGTAGCTCATGAGCTGGGTGGGCATATCATTTCCGACGGGGGTTGTACTTGCCCAGGCGATATATCCAAGGCATTCGGCGCTGGCGCTGATTTCGTCATGCTGGGCGGAATGTTGGCCGGTCATGACCAGAGTGGCGGAGAGATCATTGAGGAGGGGGGCAAGAAGTACAAGCTTTTCTACGGCATGTCATCGTCAACCGCCATGGACAAGTATCATGGTGGCGTAGCCGACTATCGCGCGTCAGAGGGCAAGACTGTCAAGATGCCCTACAAGGGTGACATCGAAGTGACAATTAAAGAAATTCTTGGAGGTATCCGTAGTGCCTGTACGTATGCCGGAGCAGCAAAGCTCGAAGAACTACCCAGTCGGACGACATTTATACGGGTCAATCGTCAACTAAACGAGATTTTTTCCAAACAAGAGATTGATCCCGAGCCATGCCCTAAAACTAACACAGCGAAACCAAATTAGCCACAAATGAGCAAGCTGAAAGAACTTAGTTCAAAGAATGAGACGTAACGATTTACAACTGAGAATCTAAAAGAAAAGACAGGCGAAAACCGTACATTTGAGATCGTTGCTGCGGTTGTAGGATGCTGACCATTATCCAACAACATATCTATATGGCTAACGTTTATAACAAAACGACGCTAATAATAAATAATTCGTAAGGATTGTATAAAATTCATTAAGCAAATGTGTTTTTATATACGAAGATAGTGTAACTTTAACATAGTAACATGAGTTTCCTAAAAAAAAAAATTCAAAGACCTAAAAATAGCTCTAGTACCGAAATTATTCCAAAGCGTTGTTGCGCAGATTAGATGAGATAGTGATTGAATAGTCTACCCATAGCTATTATTTGCACGTGTTATTTTGGCTCTGTTTATGTAGTTTATGTAGTCTGTTTATGTTTGTAGGTCGTTCTGTTCCAGGTTTTATTTACACAAATTTTCTTTTGGGTCAGGTTCTATTTGTTTGTTTATAAGGAAAACTTGCTGCCCCTGACGAGACCCACCACTTCTTGCTAAGGCAGCTTCTTCAACATATAAGAAAAATGCTTTAAAAAGTTCAATTTCATGATTGGTGATGCTTCGAACATTGAACGCTGCTCAAGGCTTGTTTTATTTCTATTCAAGTTACCAGTTCGGCTGTGGCTGAGTGTCAGACTAAAAATCTGTTGCGCGTGCGAGACAGCGGTATCAATGGCCATCAACAGCTCATTTACAGGTACTGATAGTGCCAAAAAGTTCCGACCGATCGATGATCGAACGTTGCCATCGTGCTAGTGACTTATGGGCGTTCAAATTCTTTTCGTTTTTTTTTCTCTTTTCTTTTTATCACGCAGTAAACGGTGATCGAGGTCGTGGATATATCAGAATTCGTGGACTACTCGAAGTCATAGCCCTGGCAATGTTATATATAGAGAAACGAGGAAAAAACAGTAAATGATTCCAGTAGGGCTCCGTCGAGTGATCTGATAGAAGCAGAGCTACGTCTATTCTGTTGCCACACTGTGACCAGACAGAGGAGCTGGTCGCTGTACATGCTTTATAGTCGGGTTACTGGAAAAAACCTCAGTCAATGCTACTAATTAAAGCGAATTGCAAAATAGCACCAAGAATCCAAACAAGTAGATACTAGTTTTATCACGAGTGGATAGAATAAATCCGCTTAAGATGAGCGTGACTTTTTTTTCTCTCGAAGTGTCCTGGAACTGCTGAACCGGCGTTTTGGTATTGTTGATGCACTGGTTATTTCAGACGATTTGGTCAACTAAAAAAAAATGTCTGATGCTTATATATTTGAAAAGATGGCTAAAGAAGACGCAGTGAACTGGGTATTGATCCGTATCGGAGAATCATCCAAGATCCTATCTATTATCGTTGTTGTGCTCCGTGTTTTACGCAGACGAATCATGTCATATTGTTTTATATTTGAACGCTAAATTAATCTTGGACTGCATAATTCATTTTGAAATTATCAAGATCTATATATATATATATATATATATATATATATATATATATATTAAAAAAACTACCACCATGCCCAAGTAACTGCTGATTAGTTACTAATTTTTTTTAAATAATTCTTTACGTAGATAGTAATTAAGCATTTTTACTAACATGTAATGCTTCCTCCTTGGCAAAGCTATCATAAATAATAAATCCATAAGCTCGTCTTGTTATTGTCTGTATAATAATGTAAAGAAATTTGCTTACTTTCATTAAAATGTGTAGATTTTGACATGTTACCATAGTACACAATGGCTTCCCTTTAATGAAAATTAGGTTTGCCCATTGAGTCATCATATTATAAGTTCGTCATCAGCTGCCACAGCTTTGCGTCGGTAAGACAAGGAAAGATAGAATAGATTCGAGGAGGTATGAGACCTCAGACAGGCGTCTTGTATGGATCGTATTGCGCGGATATGACTGACGTTATCATCGAGAATATTCAAGACGTACTATTTCTTATGAATGTTGAGATATATATATATATATAGGGCATCAAAAAATGTATGTAAGGTTTTCTAGTTAGTTCTCTTTTCAGAGATGATCTATTATAAATAATAGGTGGGCCCGGTTAAGTTTTATAAAGAAAATTTACTCTAAAATGTATATAAAAGCAATACTGCATGTAGTTTCAGGTGGATCCATCTACCCAACCAATAAGTAGTTAATAATAATAATAAAATTTAATTATTTATTACTTTTATTAATTAATACAAATTTAGATAGAAGAAAAGATAGAACTGTTTAGGGTGTTTAAAGAAACGTGCGGGAAAATTATCGTGAAAGTCGTGGAACGAATGGACAATGACCGAAGAAAGTCAATTTGGAAATGGTGCTTGGGAAAAAAGGGACATTGAAGTCCGTCTGTTACACATGAACACTATGTAAATTTATTAACAGTTTCAATGTGGTGCGGCATTTTAAGCAAAGGATTCATTAGACCGTTCTAGTTCGGCAACGCAGTAACTGGTGTAAATTATATAAATTTTCTGCAAAAACAGTTGGAAGGGGCTTGACGAAAATACCAAATATTATTTTCGACATGATCAAATATGTTCTTATCGTGATATCTTTAAATAAATGGGCTGAACGAAGAGGTTTCATAAAACATCCTGTTCGTGCCCTAGAACTGATGCCAATCGAATTTTTTCCAAAACTTAACTTGACGTCGGAAAACTGACGACCTTCAAAGATTTAACGAGCATAGCTAGGCAACGCCGCTAAATGAAGCATTGGCATTATTATCAGTACTGTATTAATCGGAAAGTTGTTTATTTGTATTTTTTTCCATTTTAAACATGAATGATATGTCTATAAAGATGAAGTTATAATTATTCAAACTGTATATATAAAGTGGCTGGTATACACACTCTGAATTTAATAGTCAGGCCTGAATTTCTGTGTTTACTGTTTCAGTCTCTCGATCTGGTGTATTGGTCCTCACGCTTAGTATCGAGCGACTCAGGGTCTCCGTTCTTTATACGACCTACTTGAGTTATCAGCCCTGTGCAAAGATAATTCTGTTTCTGATCAGATGATTCATTCTAAGTGAACTCGTAACATGATCAACTGTATCAGAAATTCCCATCAACAGTCCCAATAGCAAGACCCACTTATGATCTCTTGCTCGTAAATTTGTTGAATGAGTTATTCTGAGACAATAACCTTTTCAATTGAAATATAGTTTATTACACACATATTTACAATTGCAACTATTTATTTAGTTTATGTATTAAGTTGTTGCTGTTATGAACGCTAGCGGGCGGTCGTATTAACACCGGGTCGCTTTGAATAGGCAACGTCGTTACTTCATGGTGCCACTCGTGCCGTCTGGTCTGGTCTCGCCGGAGGACTCTGCGTCAATCCTTGTTACTATATATTGAAGTTCTCGATCAAGCTTTTTCTGTGACAATCGCTTGATGATATCTGAAGGTCGATTACTTTTTCGCTGCAATGGATTAATAATTAAAAATAACAAAATCCATAAATCAACCAATCATTTTTGATTAAATCAAGGCCCATAACTTGTAGCTTTTACAGTGGTGTTTGTACAGTGAGGGTACTGATGATGGTAAAATCGTTACGAACTCTGAAAACTCCCGTTTCCTGGATGCAAATATTATCATTCTAATTGTACCAACCAGTTCTCGGATAATTTGGTGCTCGTCGTCACTCTCGCTCGAAAATTTATCTCCGTCATTATTATCGTTATGCGCTTCCTCAAATGTTCTGAGATCTTTCATTTTCATCGTGTTGATACGCTTTCGAGGCGTTTCCGGAGTTGAAGCTTCGTCGTCAGTTGAAACGTCTTCTTCAAGTGGCAGATCTGTGAAATTGAAAATTATACCCTCGTGTGGGTGTGCTAAGTTGCTGTAGCTGATTCCTAGACACTTTAGTAAACTGTACTATCTAGGTACACCGAATGTACACCTCGTATTGCCGTCTGCTCCCTGAATAGCGTATCGATGCCATGGCGCTTTTGCTACGCCCCGAGTCGTTAGGTAAAGTTTACATTGGCTCGAATGTTTGCAGTAGCGTTTCATTGTAACCGACTATAAGAAACTACACATGATTTTATGGTTCACGATTAGATACTAAATTTTTGGAATAAATGCCTTTAAGCGAATTTCAATTCTGTTCTTACCGTCATCTTTTGGTATGACAATTGGCGAAGGTTTCTTCTTCGGCTTGATCTCTGCCACCTCGATTACTCGAGACGATTGATTTAGGATAGGTTCCCGGAATGTTTCAACTTCTTGGATTTCATCTTTCTGAAAAACACTGTCCCCTGCTACTACGGTTCTATGTGTTTCACCTACAGTGTTTTGAGAAACCTTGATTTCCGGTTGGAGTCTGCTTTCAGTAGCTATTCGAAAATAAATCTGTCGCAGTGTTTCCCGCTGTTCGTCTTTCTGAGCCGGTGCTTGCCTAAGCTCACTTTTGGTGGTAAAATCCAACGTTTTGATATTGTCCAACCTACGAGCCAGTTCCACAGCATCGACGGCGTCAAAGGAGGGCATGATCGAATCTTTTCGCTGGGGACTTAGCTGCTGAGGGGTTGCATTCCGGCTCATATGTTGGCTTACCGAACGACTCGAGACAGTACTCGCTGGCACGCTGGACATAATCGAGTCTAATTGCGTCGAATTGGAGCGTGACAACAGAGGGTTTTCCCCTACAACCGAAAGAGACATTTAACGGAAATGACAAACTATAGATTTTCATTGAGAGAAGAACAGTTTGCATGCGAAGTGCATACACTTTTGGGACATCCTTCCGAACGGGACCTTTTATTTGAGTCTTACCATCATATCGTTTACTTCGTAGCTCTTTAAACAGTCGGCGATATCTCGGCCGGCGGGTAAGTAGCTCCTGATGTTTGCCCTGTCCTACGACTCGACCTTGTTGAAGCAGCCATACCTGATCGCATTTTTCGGCTGTTATCAGGAGGGGCGAGATGACAATACAGGTGCGGTCCTTTCGTACATCTTCTAGCGCACCGAAGATTACCTGTGAGTCAACGGATTAGTGGGTAATAAACAAATACAGTTCTATCAATACTCGCAACCTTGAAGTTAACGCCGAGCAATGCCGAAAAGGATCCACCGCTGCTTCTGTAAATGTTTTTTAAAGAAGATAAACCCTTTATGCCTATAGTAGTATGTTTATTCTGCCGTATATTGTTCGAGCTAGTCAGCATATACATAAAGCAGAATGCCTCACAACTACTGGTTAAAAGAGTGAAGCTATGTTCGCTCCAAGCGCTTTGAATTCATAAAACGTGTGGTAATGGCTGACAGGTGATCGCACTTTTATAAAATATTATGATTTTATTCACAAGTCCTCTACTTACAAGGCTTTACTTTGATCTGATACTAGTTACTTAGCACTCAATATTTGCCCATTCAATTATGTATTAAAAAGTGTTCATGTCTATGAATCTATAGAAAAACGCATAGGTACGTGTGGGTTATCGATGCTGATATTCCGATAATTATTTAGGAGCTTAAGATTAAATTTCGAGCGTCGATTTGTTGCGTACCCTAATCTCATCCTCGGGCAAGTCGCTCCAGCCAGACTGATCAACCAGCAAAATTTTCGGTTCACGAAGCACGGCTCTCGCAATAGATAGTAGAACCTAAAATGGAAAGACTCGCTTTTATTAGGCCGCTATTGGCAACGAAAACCTCTAAGTGTTCAGTTCTACTCAACCTAAATCGATTCTCCAGCATCAGCCCCTTTTCCTGACATACTTTGAGAGTTGCTCGTTGGATCGTATTATTTCTTAGATTCACAATTCGTTGCTCAGTTATTTACAAAGCATTTGTAGCGTATTTTAACGTTTCAGTCAACATGCACGCCGCCCACTATACGTGTTGTGTGATGGTCACCTTTTGTGTGGGGCCAATAGCCTGCCCTTGAGTTCCGGATGAGTCCAATAGAGTTTGATAGCCTTGGGGAAGCTTAATAATGAAATCGTGGACCCGACTGCGTTGACAGGCCGTGACTACCTGCTCAATAATAGCCACTTATCATTGTTACTGTGTTAAGACGTCAGTCAAATGTGTTCCTCAGTCTATGTACAAATACATATAGTATAGAGCTAGATAAACTGCTATTCTTTTCTCCTTTATGTCGACGCATGCGTAAAAAGTTCTTGCTTCATAAAAAAAAGTAGATTTGGGTCCTGGACGTAACCCAGGCAAACCATTCGCCCGGATAGAAAAAAATGTGCTGAGGCGCAATTAGAGTAATAGAGGATGATTTAAAAACGCATGACCTATGACATCAACGGGTAAACATAAAAAAAAACTATACTGTTCTTATTTGGCCAGTAATAGTCATACTTATCGCTCGTTTATAGTTTCGCTAACTGTGTCCAGCTAACATACAACTAAGATAACGTCTAGAGCGTTATTCAAGTATGAAATTTAGCGTACCATTTGATTCGTGACATGGCTTCTACTCTGGCCATAAGCAACGTTAGCCCAGATCGTGTCGAGAAAAAAGTGCGGCTCCAGATTTACTATGCCCATTTGCTGTCTGACCCATGAGACATCCAGGCTCCGTATAGGCTTTTTATCCAGTAACTGCGATCGGTGTCCAAAACATAATAATTCATAGAATAACTAATAACTCACTAAATAACAAATACATGTGCGCTCGTTTTTTTGTACCCTTCTCTTCCCTATAGCATTTGAAGTGTTCTAGTACATGATGTACGTATATATATATATATATAATGACGTATTTAATCTGTAATATTTACGTTCCTTTTAACTTCATTGTCATAGACTGCGCCATTAATGAATACTTTTAATAGTCTTCAATTAAATCAACACGTTGCCTTGAGTAAGCGCATCATTACATATGAGAATTCACATTGAGCAAAGCTTTTTTTATTGCATATGCGATCGCGACTTATAATACTATAACTTTCAATTTTTTTTCTCTTTCTTAACGGTATAGGGTGGCCCATAGTTTAAAACACGACCTGATGTTTCCTGCTACTGATACATCCAGATCCCCTCTTTCGATGCTCTTTTCGTGTCAGTTCTTTTTGCAATAGCTGCTTACGGAAAAACCTACGATTTCTCCCCCCGTTGGTTTATCGAAGAGCTGAAGAAGTTCAAGACATGCCCGTTTGCCACTGCCAGGCTCTCCGGCCAGGGCAATGATCTGTCCAGGAGCTGCTTCGAAAGACACTCCTCGAAGAATCATCTGATCCTGAGTAAAGATGTACGTGCACGATGAATAACGAAAGTCCACAGAACGAAATGAAACGACGCCATCGCACACCTCCTATAACAAAAAAATGAATTATCATACAGTAAATTTCGATTATAATACATCCTGTACGTACACCAATGTTCTGTTTAGTGTACGTATGCACGTGAGATTATACAGTAGAACTAACCCGAGCAACCAGGCACGCGTTGTATGATCAGAGTAAGCTTAATAGAACATTGTATTATCTTATTCTTGTCAAAAACCTAACGAGTTTTCAAGCCAAAGTCATTCAATTTACTTTACTATCGTCGATGAATTTTCGGTCGGTTCCGTACAGATTCCTTAGTCCCTTCTTTAGCGCGAGTACAAATGCGGCGCCATGGCGCGCCTGCGAAAAATTCGGAGCAAATACGGCCAACGACTGCGCGAGTAACAATACTCCAAAGATAATGCTTTCGGTGAGTTTGAATACCTGCGATTTGTGCCAGCGTAAGCGATAGAGAAATACTAGCGAGAATGATATTTAGTTATTCTATTTATAGCCTTCCTTTTTTATTTAAAAGAAAAAACATTTAAATTGTATTCTTTGTTGCCTATATTCAGGGTATTTGGCAAGGCGATAAAATAAGGAATTGAATTATCGATAGTAAGAATAAAAAGTAACAGAATTTACCTGTCAAGTGATCGATTTGGTTACAGCTAAACGACTACAAGATGCATAATTTTTTTTTCATCATATTAACATTTATTCTTGCTATGTGTTCCTACTACATGTTTTTTTTTATCAGACTGCGGTATATCGCCGTCACTGAAACGTATTACTGGGCTCCACGCCGCTATACCTTTAACGCGTGTCGTTATATCTTCCTTGAGCTTTGTTATGTAATTTCGGTAGAATCTTTCGTAATTATTCCGAGCAGCGAATAAGCAGCTTGCGTACAATCGACGGCGGAATAAAGACACACAATTCATTGGATACCTTCTAACTAGCGATATTTCAGACTCGTAAAAACATTTACCCTCTTAGCATCATGAAATAAGCGAAATGCATTGACGGGTCACCTGATCGATGTCCCGAAAGTTCATAGAGTAACAACATACCTCTGTGAAATCGTTAAGCTGTTGCAAGTTGATAGAATGACACGCTATGTAGAATATGACAGTGTAACTTAGAAGGGGGACTGCTTGAGATACCGCATACAAAAATCCGTTACGGATGCTGTGGGTTAGTCTGTTAAAGCATGAACATATATGTTTGTCATTTCATGTTTCATTTTTTTGTATATATATATATATATATATATATATATTTTCATAATATATTCATATATGTATTATTTTATGCATATTCATGTACCAGTCATTCGTGATACATCGAAATTCAAATATGGAGCAAACTCGTAAAAAGAACGTAGCTTTCTCATTTCGGTCACTAAATATCTCGAAGTGATTCGACTGTATATAGATCCACAATCACTTACCCATTGTTCCATGTCCCCGTTACGGCCACTGCGTACGCCGCGCAGAAGACCTGCTCTTGATGAAGTGATTTGATAGTACTCAGTTTGCTGATGATATCTAATGCCAAATGGCGACTTTTGTCGTCTTGATCTGTTGTCGTTAAGAGCCGAATAGGTAAAATCATTAGAGTTATAAATGCTAGTGCGCTATCTATATACTCGCCATCTGGGTAGGGCCAATGAGGTATCCGATACACACAAACTTTGTTGGAGCCGAAGGTCAGCCATCTAAAGCAATACTGAACGGTAGTGTCGGGAGTACAACTTGAACATTCCTATTAGGTAACTGCATCCGCGCACACTCTATAGCAACGATCACAAGTTACGTCCATGGAGTTGAACACGTAGAGGTAAAATCTGTTACCGTTTGGTTTTGGTAAACCTTAACCCTAACGACTAGGACTAGGTCGTAGAATACCGCCTATACAACGCAATAACGATTTAAGCATTTACCTTTGCGTGTCCGCGATCCGAGCACATAATGTTCAAAGAACACGGCAAACAGGATCGCCGGCGCAAACGACAACGCGCATAATCCGAGTCGCCAGTAAAAGTAGGAGGCGAGCGCAAGCCAACAGACAAGTGATGAAGTACCTTGAAACAGCAGCGTCAGCAGAGGCCCAATTAACTGTCCCAACAAAGAATCAGTCGGCAAACATAACAAGCAGAGATGCGTCAGAGAATTATGAAGCGACCGTAATGTAAAACAGTTAGCGACTATAAACGGTTCTGACATGACAGCCAGGAACAGATTCTATTTCAGCTGATAGCGTGTATCCATTGACCGGCCGACCTTACAGGAAGCTTGTCGCATCTATGTACTGATAAACATAGTCAAGTAAAGGAAAAATTGATCTTTAGTGCAAATGCTCGTGCCGCTTGAAGGTGTTATTAGTGCTTTGCTGTTTGTAGAGAAAGCTTTATGTAATTAACATATAATCAGGAACGCCCGATCTTTCTATTGCAATTCTGTTTTAATCGCGCCGTTTGTCAAGTTGCCTTATTGAGCCCGTCTGTATCATTGGATCGTATCATAGTTGAAATACAGCGTCCTATTCGGCCAAGAAAGGGAGCAATTACAGCCTTCCGTTCCGCTGCCAAAACACGTTCAAGGTTTTCTGAATACAAGGAATTTTTGCAGTGAATCCTTGTCTGAGAACGCGTAAACAGATCGTAATAAAATTTTTAATTGTCTCGTGTTTTTTTTTAGATGTCTGTTGAAACAAAACAGTTATTCATATGTGTTAATGTCAATGAGTGCTGGTTTTAAGCTGCACGAAATTTGAGCTTTTTATGCTAACCTTTATGGTTACATATACTACTTCGCCACACTAAGATGTCGATGATCATAAACTGAAGTTACATGTTGGTGATACTCACAAGCTTCACCTGTCCGACATCAGTCAGTATGATGCGTATAACGTCAGTTACTTCGTTTTTGGGATTATCAAACCACGCCATCGGCTGACGCAGGACGCTCTCATACGCTGTTTTCAATAGCTGACTGCCAACGCGCTCGCCGACAAGGGTGAACGCCCTGAATGAACATACAGATAAAACGTCATTAGGACGACGCGAATGAGGATCACAAACAAATTTAGGTACGATTAATGAGGAGTAACTGTCATCTCAAAATTTCGTCTCGGATCGTTACTCACCAGCTGTGGAAGAATGCAACTATTGATGTAAAAATTCCAAGGACAATAAGATGTGCGCACTGTGTAAGAATAAATGACTTTAGAGCAGATTTGTCATGCAGAAGCAGGAAGGACGACAACATATCTCCGAAAACGACGCCATACAGCGAGAGCGAAACGCCAGATAGAGTTGCGAATATACACCCGACTGATACCTGTCAATTATTCAGAACAAAAATCTGATACTGAAGCCGGCCTTGAATGCAGAAGCGATAATCAGGCTAAGCGAAAGCAACTCGCCAAAACGAGAACTACTTACCATGGGTATATGTTCCCTCAGCAGCGAGATAAGCTCACGATGATTATAGCTTGCTTTAAGGTGAGCTTCTTGATTGAATCCTTCATTATGTTCAGTGGAAGCATCTTGTTCAAGTAACGATGAGACCTGGCGGTCGAGAATGCTACCTGCCGGAGGAAGTACCTCACCAAGTGGCGAAAGGCCCAACTCCTTCATCTCGTGTAATTCCTTTTTGAGATGCTGTTCGAAAACTCCTTTATTAGCTACAAGCTCTGCGTAGCTTCCTTCTTCAACCACCTGCATGGAAAGTATCTATAGACTTTAGGTTTTTAAATAGCTTACGCTTTTAAACTCAGGCCACACACACGTATAGGAATTAATATAGATGAACTTATCGGTCTTTTGCACAGATCTTGTTCTCGCGGCGTTCACGTTATATTATATATATATACCTTGCCTTGTTCAAGAACAATAATTCTCTCGTGGTCTCTCAGCTTGAAGGCTTTATTCGAGATCAGAATCGATGTTCGCCCCTCCATTGCCTGCGAGTAATAGACAATAATCACTGACTTGTGATAGCGAAATTATCGTTTTCATTCTGTAGTAACACAAATATTATACAGTTATCATGCTAAAAGTGCCCGCTAAAACCAAGTGTCATGTTTTGAACCTTTAATTACATTTCTGGAAAAAAAATTACCTGATATCTAAGCATCTAAACACTCAGTAAATTGTTTTCGAATCTCGAAGTGCGCTGATGACTTGTTTCCGGGATAATTATTAGGTTTCTATGTTTGGAAAACGCGGCAAAGAACTTTTAAAATAAATAGAAACATCAAAGCGGTAAAAGTTTCGGGCTTCCTCCACCCCCTCTCTAGGCTAGAGGTAAATTAATAGGGTAAAATCACTTACATTTTCCATGGCATGTATTACCATTGCGGCAGCATCTCCCCGAAGATTATGTCCGGGATTTTCAAGAACTAAGATCGAGGCGTTTCGAGCTATAGCCCGCGCCACGCATATCAATTGTCGTTGACCTAGTGAAAGTGGAGCTCCGCACGGCGATAACACGGTGTTGTATTTTCTAGGTAACTGTTGCGAATCAGGTAGTAAATCGATAGATACGTATATGTATATATACATAAGTATGGATACCTTAGGTTTGAAATAAATATTTACATGATGCATGTATGTACGAATATACTGAGGTTGCGCCTGATGCAACGATCATGCGGTTTCGGATTCACAGCCGCTTCGAAGCCGTTTGTTATTTAGGTATATATATATAGTATGGGAATTTCATTATGCTCAGATCCTTGGTACCGTGAAGAAACAGTGGCATGGCTGGGATGACCCAAAGGTTTAGCTAGACGACAGCACAAATGACATTCTATTACAGCCTCGGTACGCTTTCTACTACACGTTCGTAAAAATTACAGCACACAAGTAATGTGTATTTTGTGTGGTAACACTCAAACGATAAAATGTTGATAATCTTCAAAGCAATTTTGAAGATAGGAGTTTATCCGTGAGGACTTACAGGCATAGCTGAGCTATTTAATTATTATTATCATTACCTTATTAATAAATTTGTGCGCTTGAGCGGCTATCGCGGCGTGCTCGATGTCGCTCTGTTGAATGAATGGATTTCCATATCGGATATTGTCAGCAATAGTTGCAGCGAACAAAACAGGATTTGAACGCACTACGGCCATTCGAGCCCTTAGCCAGCCAACGTTATACGAACGGATATCCTTACCGTCAATGAACACCTGTCCTGCTTTTTAATAGCGTAGATAACGTTACTAAATGTCGGGAGAAGATAGCGTGTCTTATCACACGCAAAAGCAGCGCTAACTGAAGAAAAAGTAAATATATGGTGGCATATGGCTTTCCTTATGCCATATCATGATTTCAATTACAGGCTCGTTTTGGTCAAATCATAACTCCCACGAAAATTCTAAGCAGCAAGTAGGAATATTTCCAAGTAATGCAAACCATAAGAAGGGTCCGAAAACCTGAAGAGCATGTCTACGATCGCATGAGGCTGGTCCTTTTCCCAGGACGCGTCATACAGCGAAAGACGTTGACCAGCGAACAGTGTAAACGAGACAGTGCGTAGCGGCGTGGCGGAATGAGGACTAGATACTGAATCGAATGTAACCTCACCGGCGCACTCAAGGCCTACGTCACCTAAAATCCCAAAGCGCATTAAGGTCAGTACGGCTAAAAGCTACAAATCTATATATGTTCAAATTGTCATTGGAGTTGTCAAAGAAACTTCTTTCTTCTCCTGCAACTTTCATTGAGATGTGCGTAATGTCCTTCACCACTCAAGGCAAAGCTTCCAAATAAGGGTATCAGGTATAATCCATGCTATGACCTAGTAGCAGAAGGCAGCCCTTGTTTACATGCCTGTATCGGACTCATTCCGGAACGCAACTTGGTCTGCAATACTGAAGATCCTTTTGGCTGCCGCGCGCGCCCTTCGAAACGTCCCTCCATAACTAACCTAAATTGTCAAAAGAAACTTGGTCATATCAATTGTAAGACATGAATGCCCAAGTCTACTAAAGTAATACGAACACGGTCCAATCATAACGATGGCGATAAAATATTCAACTTCAAAAGCCAGAGAAGGCTATTTTATGGCACATTTCTTGTTGTAAACATTTTCTATACACTACTGACATACACATCTTATTTACCAGAAGACCTTTTGGCTAGAGTTAATAGGTAATTATCTAGTTTGTTTATAGAGGCAAATGTTGTCGAGGAAATTTTTCGCTAGTAATCATTGATTGTCGATTAAAAATGAGACAATAGAAACGTACACTGGAAGATTCCAGTAGTGTTTCTTGTGATCGGTAAAAATTGTTTAAAATATAGTTAGATTAGGTAAATGATCGTATAGATAAAGTTTAGAGCATACATTAAGTTTTCCGAAATAGATGTGCAATAATACATTTAGCATAGAATAGATAATTAATTATACCAGTTTTGCAGCACTGAGAAGTGCCAGCGCAAGATTAAAGATGGGGCAGAGAACGTGTGATGGGAGCATCGATCTTTCTCGATCAGATAGCAGCTGATTGCTTAGACCGTACCAAAATGCTAAGGCATAGCATGCGTACAAAAAGAACCAGATGAGGGATGATGATGCACTCAGCCACACCAGCTTGCGGTACGCATGGCGTTGACTGCCATCTAAACGACGGCTAAATCTACGACGAAGACAGTACGTTCGAGAATAGAATAGGATGGCAATTGGCAAAAGTTTGTTACAGTTAGTCTAGTAGTAATAACTTATAATCATATAATACATATTCAAGTAATTTATATACTATATATATATATATATAGTAAGTTACACTTTTTGGGTGCTAGAACATACTTAAGGTGAAAGATAGCAAAAGCGTACTGTAATAAAGCTAATGTTGATGCGATTCATCAGCGTTATGTCGTTGAATCGTAGTACTGGACGTGGCTAAGAAAGTAAGAGTCACGACAAGGACGCTACATGGTCTAGGCATATGAATGTTTTGTTGAAATGAAAGTAGATTTTACAAGATCACAATCCTCACTTGAGAACTTCCTTATCTTCAGCGCCGAAGGCAACCACAGCTCGAATGTTGTGGATCGCTTCGCTAGCGGTGAATGCCGCAATCTGAAGCTGATCGCCCTCCTTACGTTGATGCAAGGAAACACGCTGGCCGATAAACACCACCAGCAATAAAAATATCTGCAGAAATACATAGCACATATTTGAGACCGATAGCATTACCTCAACTACGCTAATTGTTCAAGGACAAGGTCGCCTATCGCCAGCCTGGACGACCTTGAAATGGTATGGGGAAAAATTAACGTCCGAGTACGTTAAACTGGGGTCGTGTGCTGCGACGACGTTTTAGGGTTTTGTAGCTGGTCGAATAATTCTATCCGTTTATATAGATTCCATGTTCCACGTATTTCAAATGCAAGCTCTTTACGTGTTGGGTGTAAGCCTACTACCATCGCTTTATTTGCACTACGAATCTTTCCTCCGAATCCGATCGCTAAAGTAGATTCATCAGTTCTCAGGTGCTTCGGCAGCTTCGACACTTAGTTAAATGAAAGACATATCAAAGATAAAACCCGCTGCGAAACTATAAAACGGTAGGTAAAAGCTAAACCAATCTAGAGAAAAAGATATCGGAAAGCTATTTTTGAAAGCTTATCGAAACGACCGACAACAGATAATAAACTTACGAGAGAAGAGATATATACTGTTTCGATCTATCCCTTTTTATGGCTGTCAGCAGCAGGCAATTACTGGGAAAAGAAAACAATGTATGGGACAATTTATAAGACAACCTGATAGGTCGTATGTCCACTTGAATAGGCTTCTATTTAACTTCTAAACAGCAAGTTACTTAATTAATGGCATAACCTTTATCTGTGTTGGTACTGACTGAACTGGAAAAATGACGATGATTAAAATAGGCAGACGATTGTTGGGCATTAGGTGTTCTGAGTATGGGCTCTTAAACCCAAATCGGTACAAAGTAAGATAATATAACATTGTGGAAATTGTTGTCGGGACGAGCAGTGGGTCGAGTATTATTCCACATGCATCGTAATTCGAGTTAAAGCTGCGATGCCCGTAACAACATCTGTAGCATAGTCCCTTCGGCCTCATGGTCTTAGCCAGATTCAGTCAACTTCCTGCCAAATATGAAATTTACAGGTTTATTCTTAATATATTGGCTAACTAAAAATTAAGTTCAAAAATAGTGGCTATCCCAAGAATATTCCTTGCCATTATCGCGGTAAACGCATATCGCTAGATACCAACCGGTAGCGGACTGAGCATAAGGAGGAAAAGGGCCCAATTCGTGGCGAATGCGGTAAGGGTGCAGACAATTAATGTACAGGAGTTCGAAACAAACAGACCAAGCTTGCTTCCCAGCCCGTCTTCAATGCTGTCGAGATCCCTGAGTGAAAAAAACGATAGCCACACACTAATACTGAAGTTAACTTATTTCAAATACTTATATTAAAACCGCGCCTTTTTTTATAGATAGCCTTGTTTGGACACTATAAATTATCGCGTCAGCTCCCATACGCCCGTTTCCCAGACCCTTGTTTGTACAAATAGTTCAATAAATTGCACATTCTTCGAAAATATTTTGTCTAAACTATATCCAGCCATTACTCGAGTTCCATTTATGACAACAAATTCTACATATATCGATAACAAATAAAGTCACAGTGGTCCTAAGTCACACCAATAAAAGCTAGTTAGGTACAACAAAAAGCAAACAATACTTTGCTCATACTCGAACCACTCTCATAAAGATTGGTTCAGTAGTTTTTTTTGTTTGTTAGCGTATTTTTTTTGTCGTTTTCGACCTAGATACCGACTCGAGACGTGCTCGCACGTAGGCGTCATCGATGTTGGCCTGAATCCATTTCTGCTCTTGATGCAGGACACTTTCCATGAATATTAAACGGATCCGGAACGCTTGCTTGGCTCCCGCACGACTAAGAAGAACCTCCAAGAGGCCGTTAAAGACGAACAATCCAAAGACGCACCTGCAAATTTGAAAAAAAAATGACTACACTTAGAAGTATCTCGTTTTTTATCCCATATATTGTATTTCAATGTAATGCATTACAAATGTCAATTCAGATTTGTAATCTAAATTTTTCAGTTTTTGAGCATGGCGCAGCAAATCTCTAGTTATGTAGGAGGTACCAACTAGTAGACCTCTTTTAACTGTCTATCTAACTATCTAAGAATATAAGGCAGCTCCAGAGTAAGCCAGATTATCACATTATCATCTCAGGGTAGGCAGATACCATAGACATTATAAAGTCAATCACATTAAAGCTCAATACAAAAACCTAGGTTAAATTTAACCAAATATATATATATTTTTTTAATTCAGATCGTAGTTTAAGCGAATAAGGAACCGTCACAGCAAACGTCCCAGATCGTATGAACGAAAAGGCAAATGCTTTACGTCATGCGTTTATAAGGGGGATGCCCGATGGGGGCGACTGTGCTCAAAATTTTGAGCTTTGGCAATAACAAGATGTTTCTAATACCCAACTAAAAATGAGGGCTTTTAGTGCCAAACTTAACTTTGACAAAAGTCAACTCGCCAACGTGATCGACGCACGCTCAGCTATTGCTATGTACGAGACGATGGGATTATCGAATAGAGAGAGACCTGCGTATATGTGACGCAAATTTACCATCATACACTTTTAGCTGGAAAAGCATTGAGCACTCAGAAAGTACTTTTGCGTGATTCACCGCCTGAACAATTCTCCTACTCTGATTTTCCGATGCGTGAATGTGCCTAACTTTGGGAATATTAACTACAATTTTTTGACATTTGCAAAGATCAAAGATTTCGCAAACGCTTGTATTTACAGGGATAGGCTCATATTCTCCAATATTCAACTTACCCTACCAGGCAGTAGATAAGAAGTATCGACCTCTCCCAGAAATCTCCTATCAGATGTCCACCACTAGATAATAAAGGAGAAAAACTGAAGTTAGATAAACGGTATTTTTGACTGAAGAAAGCATGACTATAACTTCTCGTTGTAAGACGAGTAAAATGCGTCACTTGCTGTTTTTTTTATTTAATCGATCTCGAATTACTTTTTATAAAATAAGACTTTTTTTGTTATAAAATAAGATGCATTTTTTGTATTACGTGAGCAGAGAGCGTGCCTTAATGATTATTAAGCAAACTTGACTGATGAATAATGTCTATCCACGAACTTCGCGCCTGGTTTTTCGTCGCGGCTGCTATGTCACAATATGTAGGTCTATAAAGGCAGACTTCAACTAAGATAATATTTTTCTTAAAAGTACACCTGCAGTAGTGCTTCGAAATGGCACGAATCAGGCCGGCCAAACCTGTTACTTACAATGGCGAATCTTCAAGCAACTCTTGCCATGGTACTTGGGTATCGTTGAGTCTGAAATAACAAAGATTTGATAGTAAGAAAGCTCATACTCATGCAAGACTCAATACAAGAATGAGAAAATATGTAGTCGTTATGGTGAGCGCCCCAGTCTCAAATTTAAATGACAAAATGTTATTACTACTGACGTGTCTCTCCCAGTGCAAAGTCGTCTACAACAAAAGCTTCAACTAACCAATCACGGGGCTGTGTTTCGTTATCTGGCAGCCGTAATAACGTCACGGGATAAAAATTATATGAGGCCATTGAGTGCAAAACAATGTAAGTTCAGCATCAATGACCGCAGCTAAATTGGACCGCTTGGTTACAGTCCTGGTCATCATATCTGCATTTCTATACAACCAAATGGTAGTCAATCGAATTCGACTCAGGAAAGCTCTCAAAGTAGTTCGCCAAACTCTTTTTTCAACCTTTATATGGCACCCACGCAGCGACCCATTTCTGCTTTTAATTCTGAATCGCCGTCGGAACTTAGATGGCCCCCCTGCCCATAACCACCACATACTGTTAAAGATACACTGGGCAGTAGTAGAGATAATCTTCGGTCAGTATGTCTAGATAGACTCTGGCTGGTTCGAGAAAAAAGCCGCGCGTCATTTTTTTGATAGCGAATGTTAGATCAGCTGTAGTATCGTCTAGTTGCATTCCCCATTATAAAAACGACACTTTAACATGGTAACCGCTTTCAACGTAGCGAGCCAATCATGCGCCTTTCATAGAGGATAGAGAATGCAATAACTAGCACTTAGCAACTTAACACGATTTGGTCAGTGATAGCTTGGCTAAACAACGATCGATGTTAATATTACAGAACAATAAACAATTCTATACGTATGGCCGTTTTTTCCCTTTTTATGTACCCTTTGGGGCAAAGCTAGCTACAGAATGAGTCCAAAATTGCTCACTCCCAATAGAGACGTCCATTAAATCATCATAGTCGATGGTGTTTGTAGAATTACGTCACCTTTTAACCTGCGATAACACGAGGTCGAATCTGACTTTTCATTTACCATCCATGTTCGTTTAATTAAAAGGTTGCTTGCGTCTTGTACTACTACCATCTACTTAACGTTGACCGTTCATGCCGCTGTTGTCGGCTAATATAGCATTAGTTAGTTTATCATATTCAGACATTCTGAACGAGCTAAAGGTAAGAAGAAGCGGAGCGAAAGGGTTATTACAGTTAAAGAGATATTAAATGTTTCAGAAAGAGCCCGGAAGTTGCTTCCAGTTGTTTTTTCCAAGATGGCATTTCATACGCATACATACGTTTGATGATTTTAGCTATCGCAGATAACACGATAACATCATATCAACCTGGCTATGGCGCTGTTGTCAATCGATTAAACTGCGTTCTGACTTGGAACTTCGAGATGTTTTGGAGGGAAGGTTACGCTGCGCTCACCTTCTTTTTAAGCATTCTAACATAGATTTGCCTAATCTACAGAGAAAATTTTTCGAAGTTATTCCTGCAATGCCACTTCAATTATCGGTCTGACTACACCATCTTCTACATGTGTTCGAAAACAGTATGTACATAGTATATAATCAGTTGTATTTCCACTGCTTCCGTAGTGGACGCAATGATGGTATTCTATGCTACTACGGAACGGGTTTTTAGATCAGGCTGCCAATGTCATTCCATCCGACAGAATCCCGCTTTATTGATTTTGTCATTAGTACGATTCTAGACATCAGTTTGTATCTAATAATGGACTTGTTCCTTGCACGCTTACAACGATCCGTACACAAAGGCTTTATTCAGCATAGCTTCTACTATATATATGTAATAGAATTGGGTGTTCTAGGACCACCGCAATTTTGCTTATATTAGTCACGTCGCACGACCTGCTAAACGGCTTTGATACTAGTAGCAAACAATCTAGCCAAGTTCGAAATTTTCCAGCCATTACATTATATACATATATATATGCGTGAAATGTTTTTCCGCTGACTTCAACTCACTGCTAGGAATTCGTTAACCCGTAACTATACGCCCTGTATTCAATTGATTGCTTTCGTCTCACGGTAGCGTTCGTTCTATTGACAAAGCGAGAAACGTTTTTTTCGCACCCATCGACAATTACGCTTGGCGTTCTGATATCATTTCGATATTGGTATGTTACGTTATTGCTATAATAATAATATATTTCAGGCATTTCTCAGAGTGTGCTATGATGGACAAACGTGACTTTGTAAAACGCTTTTAGATGATTCTTATAGAATACAGTAGTTCCGACACGTACATTTCCGCTTGCAGTATTTTTTTTCTATTCGTTAGGTAAGTCATAGAATATAGATTATATTACATTTGTATCGGAAATCAGGCGCTTTTCGCTTTTTTTAGGTTGGGGAACTTTGCTCAAGTCATACAAAGCGACATACGCATTACTGAAAAAAGGACTCTTTACAGAATGCAAGTGTTTGTTTCTGCTTACTGTGCTAGTGATGTTTTTACTTGGCTTGTTATCGAAAGCTTCTCTGGCCAATAAGGAAGTAAACCTATGGCCTACACACATCTTGCTTGGGTTCGTTTGTATAACTATTACAAAACCTAAATGTAGATCTTTCCAAGAGCATAGAGTGCATGCAGAATGGTCATTGTACGATATAACCCTGGTAGCTCTAGCGTTAGTATATATTATCAGTTTAAAAATGTCGATACTCACAGTGTGCGGTTGTTATATAGATGATCTATTACGAACAGGTCGATTAATGAAGACATACAGACAAGAGCCAATGGAGTGACTGCCCCGGCCAACAGAGCCGCTGTCAGACCCACCATGGCAAACAGCTTATCCTTCAATGTAGCATAACGGAACTACATTGTGTAAGCAAAATTGAGTCGAGAACAGATGACGTGAAATTAGCGATAACTTCCATTGACATTATTTGTTCGATAAATAATACTTATCTATAAAACGATAACGTACAAAACAAGCAACCTATTGAATACCCAATATGTAAAGACATCCAACTCATATTAGGACATTAATTCTAGTTCCAACATGATTCAGATTTAATTATTGTAATGTGACCTAATAAATATAAGGGCCTACTGACGGCTCACAATGCTATTACTTGTCGTTATCCGTTAGCACAAGAAGGAAGAAGAATTTAACTGTAAATTCTAGTCGGAATTATGAAGCTTACGAGTATCGTTTTATCTAAAAACTGACAAGCGATTTGAAGATAGCTAATGTAACATTGACAAAAATAAGTTGATTTAAGTAATCAAAGAAGAAGAACATTTGACGAAATGTTATAACCTTGCCTGCCCAAGGCAAATGAGCCTGCTAGGCTAACTGATACGCTGTTTTCGTCCTTTAAACAGAAAGGAGATGTTAACTGTATTAAACCTCTTCTCGCTTAGAAGGCCGATTTGTCTATTACGCCGATATGTCAATTATCCAATGCTAGTAGGTAATTTTCGTAATAAAAAGTTGTAATTACGTGATACCCCAAAAGTACGATGTTATACAGTGACAAAGAATGTTATCGTATATCCTCCGTACTAATGACAGCATATATAAAAGCAATTCAACGACCATCTTTGGAAAAGTCGTCACGTTTGTACTGTTAATGTACTTTGCAGCTATTTGATATCTTACCAAATTGCATATTGTTATTGATTCAAGTAGCTTTTCTGCCTTTGAAGCTCGCCGTCGGCTTCTGCAATGAAAGACAAACGGTAATTTATTTGTCACAGTTCTGCGGGTGTCTAAAGCTGTCACTCGTGTCTGCCTGTAAGACTGATCTGCTCCGTCAAAATGGCCGATCTGCTCAGTAGATTTCAATAGCTCGCTACACATAGGAACATTCATATTATGGTACTAACTTAGATCACACTACGTTAGTCTCTAAAGAGATACGAACTAATGAAGAACCCTAATACTTTACAAGAAAGGTGTGTAGGGAAAACTTGTATGTAGCACAAATAAACTGCGCAACACGCCTTATCTATACACGTATTTAAAGAGATGCTTTTTCGGTGCGTACTCCAATATTGCCAATGTATCCAGCAAGAATTCGGAAGTATGTCTTCGGCGAGCTCGAATATCTAGAGCTTTGGTATTCCACCATGAGGACGCTTCATATCTCTATTCGGCAAAAAATGTCTTCATCATTGTCGATTTGTTCGCCACTTGTCGCACGCAAGTGACCGTACGTTTAGATAATGCCGCTTCGGTAACCAGCTATAGCAAGGTGATTACTTGTAACGCTCAGGCACGCAGAAGCCTGCGATACGACATATATAAAGTGAGGATCTGATCAAATAAAGTAACATAATCCAAACACTCACCTAAAACTCTTCGTAGTCGTCGGCCCTTTCTTGCCTAGACTCCCCAACATCATGCAAATTGTACGAAGCTGTAATTAAGCGAAACAGGTCAATTGCCCAAGTATGAGATACAATAACATGATTTTACCACAAACAACTACATTATACCAACGATTTTTAACTTACCAAGCCCAATTGCAGCGAGCTAAAAGATTGGCATGTAATAAGACAAAATAATTTATGAAAGCAGCTCAAACGATGACGCCTCTGTACGATAGGCTCATTCGAATTCGCCTTCTAAGGACACGATGTTTTTCTTTAGAAGGATCATAAATAAACTCTACGGTAGAGATATGACGTGTATACTTAGCCGTATAGAAATTCTTCAGTTTATTGTTGTTGTATGTATGTCGATAGTTAACTCAATCTTTTGGAACAGGCAGTTCGAGTAAACAGAGAAATTCAACAGAATAGATTGCCAAGGCCCTCCATAATCATGATTTAGTTTCCTTCACAATGTGTATTGTCCTTGCTGCAAATAGCCTGACTGTGCCTAAGGAATGTGAAGAGGTAGCAACAAGTTATCCGCGACCAAATAGAATAAAAAGCCTCTGTAGTTTGAAAATGTATGTACATTTAATCTGTTAACGTTTATATAAATAGAGAGGTAAACATGTACAATTTAGGCCCTACTAATGTCCGTCGACAAGTACACTTATTTATCGAAGCACTGAACAATTCGATAAAATCGCGCAGTCTCGATTGATAGATTTACATATATAGAACGAAAGCTAAACGTATTTTAACACACCTTTAAAACAAACAGAAAGCATCCATATAGTATGCAAGTCGAAATCTATAAATATTTTTCGGAATAAATAAGGAAAGTATATATATTTTTGTTTTTTCTTCAGTTAACCTACAAAAACATTGTTTCCGAATTTGGTGCAAAAGTCTCATACAGCCATTTATATTCGAAGAATTGAAACAATACATACGTAATTCTATCGTATGGATGTCGCTGTTCTCATTTGAAAAGGGTACAATTTTTCATCGCTTATATACTAAGTATGTATAAGATATACTTATTGGTAAACTGAACTTGTGAAAATTATCATATTTTTTTGTAAACCATAGGCAGTACAACATAATAATCTAAGCCAACATTTCTCTTGCAGACTCATGTTTAGTAGCCTTTGTAAAATTTGCGCACAGATTTCCGTCCGTACATATATATACTCTAACGTCTACTCGACCTCAGCTGTTTCACAAACAGCGATGTCTTCCAGTTGTTTAAGCCTTTTGGCACGACATTATGGCGTTATGACTTCTGATTACTCACGGGTATTATTTTGCTTCGAAACAATATAATAAATAATTGAAAACCGTCTTAGCTTCAACATAGTCCGCATAAGGTTCTGGGTCGAGATCTATCAGCAATATCTGATCACGAGCAATGCGTTGGACCATATAAATGTCGCGGGCATACATTACACGCTTCTGTTTCGAATTCATGAAAAATCGCGTAGGACATTTTTAAAAATAGTGATTCGTGCGTTTTGGTGCTATACCAGTACACAAGCCTCTCCAGGCAACTCGTAAGATTCGAAAGAAGTCCTAGTGTAGCCAGCTACTATTACCTGTTCTATCGTAAAGTCAGCTTTTCCTGTAGGACAGAGTCGAAGTTATAATCGCTAGCTCTTTTCCTGGGACCTTGTGAACAGCTAACAAAATTTCGATTTGTCCTTTTCTACCGTTAAGAAATCCTGTGCGCCTTTTTTACCTTACCTTTATAAAGGTAACCTTTTGCTGTCCGATCATTAAGATGTATTATTATTATTATTATTATCATCTGTGGCAAAATAAGCGTATCTTCCTATTGAGCAACTGGCTTCGAATGGTTTGCTCAATGTTTCAAGCACAGGTGCTTTTCTATTCAGACTCTGAACTGTCGGTCAATGGATTTCACGAATGTTTTCGTACAGGTAACGATAAGAATCTTATTCTATTATGCATTCCGGAGTACTGGACAGAAAAAATGTTAGGAGCTGCTATTGTGCTTTCGATGTATTTTAATTGCTTTAATTGTATTATTCCATTGATCTTTTTGGCGTAGCATAAGCGCGAAAACGCTCTGTCGTTACAAGTAGGTGTGCAAGTACGATAGATAAAAAGCGACCTGTGGTCCTGGCTGAAGTTTGTTCTCATTATATGGATTGGGATTTGAAAACGCATCTGTCAAATAGATCCGGTCTGACAGCAGGACATCGAGAATAAACGCTACTGGCAGCACTTGTTCGATGTTTTCCCTTTTTCTTTATGACCATTGTGACGGATTTCTGAATTGAATTCTGTCTGTATTGGAAACAAAGGCCTCGAGTCACTACTACGTAAACGTTTACTGATCTGAAAACAGACATGAAGTTAAAATCCGCAAATGTAGAAGGTACACATATATAACAATCGGCAGTAATAGAATATCGTTGGGCTTTTGCTATGGGCTCATTCCTCTCACCCTCTCCTCGTTTTGTAGTCGTCAATAGACGGACGTCTGCTACAGTGATTATTAGATGTGATTCCCGCGTCGCACTATAGCTTATCTCATCGATGAGCCATTGTCTTTTCCTGACTGCTAACATTTTGTCAAGCATATGTTTCTGTCATTGTCAATTTACCATATAGTTGCTAATAGCGAATCAAAACATCTAATAGCACCTACATATGTATGCAGAGAAGGCTCCAAGCTCACGTTATTTAGATGCACCTAGTTGACTTTCCTCGTGTGTTACCAGCCATTGATTAGCTACATTAACATGTAGCCTTTCTCGTAAGTCTAGTTAAGAGTTCAATTCAATATAGTATGCGAACAAATTGATCACACTATTCAGAACAACAACCCTAATAAAGTACGGCCCATACCGAAAAATATAAGTATATAAAATACCTATATTTTATTACCACTGTATTATTATTTGTAGCTATATCGAGAAGCGCAATGCCAAGGTTATCTACATTGCGTCAAGTGAGACGTTTCCGAGTTTGTATGATTAAACAGAAAATAATTACAAAAACGAAAAAATGCATTTGCTTTTATTTTCTACCGGTAGTTTATTCCTAATGCTACACAAACGTTACAACAAACGTCACAAACAGAAGCAAAGCTATATTACATCGCATCGCCTAACAGTTTTGTGTTTACAGATATCTGTCGCCTCTCTCCTCTTCGTATTTTCTCTTCCTCTTAGAACGAACGGGCTCTATCGATGGTGGATTGTGATATTCTGGGAGCTAGATGACGTAGGTTTCATGACACGTAATTTTAACTCTGCATTG
Source organism: Varroa destructor (assembly GCF_002443255.2). Lineage (NCBI taxonomy): Eukaryota > Metazoa > Arthropoda > Arachnida > Mesostigmata > Varroidae > Varroa > Varroa destructor. The sequence goes on from NW_019211458.1 coordinate 14,720,536, forward strand.
TACTGTGTTATCTCGTCTATCGGCAGCATGCAAGCAAGCCCAATCAGGATCAACAGCATCACCTCTACAATCTTCACCGCGAAAAATAGCCCTTAGCGGGATTACACTATTTCTCTCTCTCGTTCTCGTTATCCTTTCTGTCATGCATCTCTTGTCTACGACACGCGGTCGAAGTATTTTTAACTGCAACAATGGCTGTAGCAGCAGCAGATCCACTTGCAAGCCTTCATGCAGCCGTCCGCTGAACGTAACAGCCGCGACACCAACGGAAGCTACGCCGCCGTCAACGGTATGAGATATAAGTTGAACAAATCGAACGATAGGCCTTGAAACAATTTTTTGTCACTGCTCAACAGTATTCGTTCGAATTGTTTACCGCGGAGGCGAAAGTTGTAACAGCCAATAGATAGATCTTAACCAATGGCAAGGTATTATTTCAAGGCGCAGTCAAGGACTCAGTTCGTAATCACGTTACTGTTCTGCTTGTTCTTCGATTGCCCGTCTTCCGCCCTTCCGTCGCTGACTTTGGCAAGCGTCTTTGCCGAGATGTTTCGAAGTCGCATTACTCGAAATGTTAGATCTTTGCATATGATAGCACCACTATTACTTGCGTGATATTACTGTTATTATGATTATTACGATTGTCTGATCAATGAGAACACATAGAACTAACGCAGAATCGGTCGTGATGTCCCATAGGTATATTTAGAAGAATTTTGGGATTTGGATGGCAAAATGGAACGACACACATAAAGAGGATAAACGGGAAAAACAACAAAGATGCCTTGTATATTTTTTTGCTAATTGAATGCGTATCTATCTCGCAAGATGGAATAGAAGTGGCTGTTTCGTTCTTATTTTTCGTTCCCTTTAAGCAGGGACACTGGTCTGCCTTTGTCTGTCTAGAGCGTGCCTTTCCTTTCTGAAACAAATGTCGTTGACCGATATAACATCTACTTCTACATATAGTCGTACAATGTAGCATTATAGAAGAAGTATGTATGATAGGCTAATAGATTTTGCAAGGGCATTTCCGAAATGTAAAATGCATGTTGACGCTCTTCAATAAGCGCGCATCTAGAGGGATATATTTGGTGGAAGATGCACAGCTACGAGGCAAAGCGCGCACCTCCTGGTTCTTGTAGCGGTGTCCTAAGCGTCTCCAGAGCCCGAAGTCCCTACATGCTGGTTGCCAAGGGTGGGTCAAAGGAAAATTTTTAAAATGAACGTGTAATTAAACAAGCGATAACGACCGAACTCGGGTATGTAGCACTATTCTAACAACAAAATGATCCGAACGGATGCCTGGAGCAATTTAATATTATGTAAATACTAAAAACGAACTTTTAATTTAAAAAAATAAAACTATTGTAAGGCATCAATAATCACCGTCCATTTCTAGAGAGGATCAACATATATTTTCGCAATATAAGCTTGGCAAAAACGAATCTTCCAAATTTATTGTCGCTGCTGTGCTGCGGTTGGTACGCATTTTGTTAATTTTAGTTCTATTTATAGTTACATATATATTAGATTCTCGGGTTTCTACTACACTTTTTGTTGACTTCAGAAGTTAATTCGAGGTCTAGTTCGATACTTATATCAGACGCGTTTCTGGCTGTTCTTAAACGGTATTTTAGATAAACTTACAGGTGGGGCGCTGCAAGCGTTCCGTACTCTGTCTTACCCAAGTTCTATTAACAAATGTATTAAGTGCGCGTATGGCCGGACCTGTCAGTCCTTCATTCTCCCTAATACGAACAGGATGACCGAGATCAATACACGCTACCTTAACTACACTTTTTGGCCGAAAGGCCACGTCACAAATAGGGAGCATCGCAGTAAAAAAGCTGATCGCCCGAGAATTAACACTCAATCATTTTTGAATTAGGTTAGAATAGATTTTACAGGTGCAAAAAGATCAAACGGTTTCCAATATGGTAGTTTATACTCGACACAGATCGAAGATGAATTTTGCTTTTAGCTATTGGCCGGCGTATCGCCGGCAACGTGTGTGCGACTAAGCGTCCTGCTGTCTGTACCCAGCAGTTAACCTAGACCTGTAGGGCCACTGAGACAGGTATTATGCTTTCGTGCAATAGTCCATAGTTAAAAAGCGACTTTCGAAGTATAGCATACGAACTTCTACTACTTAACTTTGAAAAAAAAGGTGCATTTTCTGTTATTTTTTTTTTGAAGTTCATGCAAGTAGAAAAGTAAAATCACTGGGAGTCATGAATGCTGGTCAGATAACGCTGTCAAAAAATTACTGGATTGTCTCGTGATTCTAACTTCTGGCAAAGCTTTGCCTGTTTATATAGTATCCTGACTGCGTTACATTTTGGACAGTCGATAATGACTTCGCAAGCACGCAAAAAGTAGTGTCCATATTTCTAAAGGTGACGTGTTTTTTTCAACATATTCTTAAGCGAAAGAGGATTGCGAGGCTTTTCAAGCAGCTAGTAGAAATAGATTTAGGGCCTTTCGATTTTTCCACGTTTACTAGGCCGGAGGCACCCGAGTGAACAACTCAGGTATTGCTGTTTTTCTTTCAAAGCTAGTAATACTCGTTCTTAATAATTCTTCACCTTGTCAAACCAAGCAACATACAAAAGCTCGAATATTTGAATGAAGTCATCGCCTATTTTTTGTATTTCATTTCAAATAAACAAGAGAGATTTGACCAACTTCATAATCAACATGTGCAAAAATTATCTACTTTTATGTCACATTAAGTTTACATGCCCAACGAGGCCTTTCCGCTCATTACATTATGCTCCTCTTGCTGTATTGAAAAGCTCTATCAGAATAAATCGGTGGTCCTAATAGTACAGTTAAATTGTACCAACACCTACACACGTTGTTTTTATCTACGAGACTACTAAATCGTGTATAAATACTCTGGTTTAATTCTTGCAAATGCGGATTTCTATGGGCAAATTAGAACACTGATTCAATTAAGTAAGCGCATCTAGTAATACAACAGCAGGCTAAATGAATACGGGTTAATACTTGGGCCTGCTGGATTCGATCATCGGGACGCGTAATCTCTTCGGACCTTGCGGACGAAGTATGAATCAATCACTTTCATCAAGTAAACGGTTTTTTTTACAATAAAATGTTCAAACATTGCAATTATATAATATAATATTTGCTTACCACGGTGATCTCTTTGAAGAGCGGTTCCGGACTGAGTCGCGTAAGATGCATTTTGGCTTTTTTCGAGCTTTTATAGGTATGATCAGCAAGCAATACGATCCTAGGTAATCGAAGCTTTACAGCCGCACTACGGAATCGTAGAATTCCCTCGTCTCCTCTAGATCTTACGGCAGCCGCTTGCCAAACGTGTGGTAACTGTACCGGTGTCTCTTCGTTATGGACCCGCCTAAATTACTTTGTAGTCTGTTGGATAACAGTGACAATATTTACGTGCATTGTACCGGTTGATATGTGTCCAACTCATCGATCCGTTGACACAGCTTACGCATTCAATTATGATTCAGTGTTATACATTTTCACATGTTCTCTACACGGAACTGAGCTCAGCGGCACTGTACACTATATCCGTAGGTACAAAAACAGTAGGACTTATAAAAATCACAAATCGTTGCATCCTGAACAAAATTTTCTTTCAGTTAAGGTATCCGTTCACTGTTACGCATCTATCGAACATTTACCAACTTATTTTTTTCCGCCCACTCGGAACGGGCTGGTAGCTCCTCAACGCTGTTTATGGTTATGAGTTTTATGGTAGGCTTTTTAAACGTTGTTTAGGTCCCATACCACATAAAGGTATCAAGAACGAACAACTAAGTAAAAGCAGATATTCCTTTTTCTATGAGCCATTCCCTATTCCCGCTGCTACTGATCTTTGTTTCGTGTAACGTCAATGACGCAAGACTGGAAAACGGGTTTGACACTAACGGTTTGATGTGTCTTGGATTCTGTCAGAGAGATCTCGTGAGACACCGTACCGAAGGAAACAGAAAAAGAAATCGCACTCGACCAAAGGCATAAAAGAAGCGTACGATGAAAAAGGTTACGGAAGGTAACACGCTAGAGGCGGCAGAAGCAAATCGATGTGCGTCGTAATTGAAAAAAGATCAACGATCAGTTACATTTACGGTGTTACGCGCTCTGGCTAGCTCGTTGGCCAATCCATGTAGATGTACATGATAAAAATAAGATAGATTAAAGGGGTAAGGAAAACAAAAGATTCGATACCTTCGCGTTCCTGCCACCCGCGTATTAACTTTCTTCTTGGCGAACTTCTGTATTTCTTTGCACCTGTTTTTCCTCCAAAATTCGGCAACAGACGTTTCCTAGAGCCTGTCAAGCTGTGAAAACAATCCCATTTATGCACTTCTCAAATGAAAAAATTCCGGTCACCGGTAAGGAAATGTACAGAGCAAACAGGATTGGGCTGGTTGCACTTCTTACCGCTAATTTGATTTTTTATCGTTGTTTGTTATTAGTTTTCCTTGTTCCTAATTACATTTCCGGCGTGTCGCTCTTGTTCTGCACGAACAGATTTAGGTTTAGGCTTGAACACAGTAGTCTACTGCAATTAGATCCGCTTCAAACTATTGTACAGATGCCAAAGGCTGGGTAATAGTATCTCCACCTCATATATTACCACCGTGTTGCTGCTGTTACTTTGGCTCTCGGTGATTCTCCTTGCTTGTCGATGATCTTCTGTCACAGCAATAGTACGATCTTCACAGTCGTCCTATCTTCTGGGGACGGCCAGTCTTCTTCATTCAGGGGTGATCCTTGTGCCGTGCTGTCACTATCTTTGAAGACAGCGATCCCGTCGAAGGCAAGCGTCGAGGATCCCAGCGGAACGGATCCGCTTTGTAACGATGCTGGAGCGAGATGCGAGATGCAAGACTCGAAATGGCACAAAATAGAATAGATGTGCGTTCACCGGGAAAGGAGTTCGAGGATCGAACAAGAGCTGCGAGCTATATTGGAAGATGCGGACGCAGGCTGCTATGGGCCAGGCGATAGCTACCGGTGGCAGCGGAGCGCAAAGCGCATAGTAACGCGTGAACAAAGCAGTGCGTTTTCCAACTGTATCCAGACAGCAAAGGACGCGCTGCTGCCGCGCTTACTAGGATGGTAGTCAGCCCGATGGTAGCGTCGACCGACCACCACTTTCGCCATTGGACGTCGCTTGGCTAATCGGGAGGTTCTCTTAGAGTCACGTGTTAGAACGGAGGAGAGCGTGCTAATTTTTGCTCTTACCCTTGCCAAAACAGTGGCCACAGGGGAGAGTGGAGAGAAGTGCAACTGGCACTTGCGATAATCGCCGATATTATACAGGATACATAAAAAGCACATATATATATAGCTAGACGGATGATCGTAAAGCAATAATGTATGGCGGAATGCGTTAGGTGTCAGGAACCGATCGTAATTAAAAGTAGTATCCTAGCTTTTTCCAGAAGCTAACCTGCAGAAAATTCAATTAGTAACAGGGTACCACTGCGATAGTGTATTGCACATTAACAAACACACACATACAAAAATAAAATCCGGCAAGTTTTCTGTTTTCGGGCTTCTGCTTTATGGAAAGTTCTATGACCCGAAGTGTAAGCTATAGGGAAATGACAGGGAACGTACGACATAAACTAAAGGAAAAGAGCCAGAATGCAGTAGATTATTGACACCAATATATCAGTTACTATATTATTAGATATATGGTACGTGCACGAGCTCATTGTTACACCAGATAAACTGTTGCAGATGGGTTCAAGCCAACTGATGATTGGTTGCATTTCCTTTTTGAAACCAAAGCGTCAGGTGGGTATACTGCGCGCACGTATTTACGAGGGTGATAAAAGATATCTGCCACAATTAATAAAATGATACCATACTAATCTCCTTCGCTGAGCTAACATAAACACTATTTCTTACTTAACTCATATTTCGCTTACTGGTGCACTCAGTCCATCCTCGTGATCGTATCTATTCCTATGTCAGATAGCTCTCTGTTTCCCCCATCGAAATCATGCATATTCTAGAATAATGTATGTATGGTATATATTTTATTTGTCTGGTGCGTACGACATCAACGTTATTCAAATCGTGTAGTTTAAGTTACTTTTACTTGCTGTTTGAATGGTCGACTTGAGTGGCCATTTATCGTTCGTGTTGTAAGTTCACGCATGATAGAAAAAACGCGCTATAAACGGGCTATAATCGAAATGAATAGCGGTTCGTTATCGCGTGACGGAGGGTCTTAACTCATCTGACTTGAGATCGTTCTAACGACTAGAACACCCGATGGGGAAGCAAGATTAGATATTTAAATCAGATGCGGATACAGTGGGAAATGCGAGAGGCTACATTTGACGAATGTGCGCATTGTTATTTTTATTCGGACCCTTTTTATACAGACGGTCCCCACGTATCGTCGATGATCGCGCAGCGTCACAAACGGTTGCGATCTAGTAGTTGAAATCCACTTTTTTTTTTATTTCCCCATTTCGCCTGCTTAGTCTGCTCACAGACAGACGACGGCTGGTTAAAGCAGCAGCGGCAGGCAACAAATCTAAGAGGCGTTCTCGGGTAAGGTCAGGACAAGCACAGTATGCCGGAGAGCAAACTAGAGGGCCGGTCTGTCCCACACGTAGAACAGAGAACGGCCTGAGCGTTCAAGGACATCCGGAAACAATACCACAACTGTGACGAAATAACTTACTTGAGAAAGAGAGGGATAATTTCATATATAATCCAAAAATAGCCAATGCTAGCTAAACATATCAGTTACTATTTCGCAGCTAACTGCGTAGGTACACCTAAATTCGATACTGTACCAGGAGCATATTATTTAAAGTAGCAATTATAACCATAGCAATAATATAATTATTATTGTTGACTACAAGAAGAATAAAATATCCATTGACAATCAAATATAATATAAATAAAATATATATAAATATATACATAAAATATAATACGAAAATAAAAACAATAAAATAATCATGACAACAAATAAGTGGTTGGGTTATGATAAACGCTCGTTGAACTTCACTCGTTTTGTTAGAAGACGTTTTTCGAACTTTCTACGGTACGTGTGTGAGATATTAGGAAGTACGTTAGGCAGTACCTTGGGCTTCTATGATTTTGTTACGCAGAAGAGGCTAGAAGCGGATCCCTTATATCTATCATTAGGACGTTTTTCTGCGACTTACATCTATTTTATTTAACTTTACATCATATTTTCGCCAAGATTTCGAGGAGAATACAGACATCATATATAAATAGTAGGTTCTAAGAACACGCAGCGCCTTGCTGGGCCGATCCATAAAATTATGTAGCCTTGAAGTATACTGTTGTTTTGAAGTGATCGGCTTGATGGATTTTCGTTTGGTTCGAGACGATTTCTCTGTCGCTCAAAAATCGATGTCACTTGCCTACGCAACTATAAATCAATGAGAACGGCAATACACAATGATATCTAATTTATTTAGCGCGGAGAATCCATTAGCCGATATTATTATCATCTGCGACAGTAGCAGTAACATAGGCACAGCACAACACGAAGTAACGAGCGACGTGACAAAGCATTCATATGGCAACTGGGGCCCTACTGAGAGAAGAGGGTAGCAAAATAGAATAGATAACCTTGAACTTCATGTGTTCACTTCAGACGGACATCAACCCGTGTTATCACCCATGTGACCCATTACTAGGCGATTGACGAACATGCACCGAGACGGTATATATGTGTATGGGTATATACATATATATACACACAGCCATATATATGTATATATATATAACTAAAGTTACAGTTGTTTCTGGAATCGTTTTAAAACACGTAAGTAAGCCTAGGTTGCTCTAGGCTATACAAATGATCTATATGTGTTCATGGACTTTCAGATGCAAAAGCCCTGAGGAAGACCGAAGCGGAGATTGTTGCCTCTCAATTCTAGTTCAGTGGTACAGATGCACTTCACAGGTTCATAGAACTAGTAGCAATAAGCAGCTGTGTTTGACAACTCGACTGGAGAAACCCGACAACAGTAGACGGAAAGTAGATTCTCCGCTGTTGCTTTCTTTCGGCAGAAGTTGACGCTGATGCGTATTAAGCCGTGGCTTTCCCGATCGTCTGAGTTTGCCGCCAACAAGCACCCTACATATAGAGATACTTCTTTTGAGGGGAGCAGCTTTCAATGGATAACCAACTTAGGCCATCAGGTAAACTACTTAGGCTGCACAAAGCTAAAGTCCAACAGTACCTTACTAGATTACACGAGATTGCACAAAGCGTTTGCGCCACTAGCGGCTTCCAAGGAAGAAAAAATTGCTGTAACCCCAAAAGTGCTGAGTATGGTTATTAAATAGTCGTAGCATGATGATAGATCGTTCTTAGCCCAATTTATGTTTAAGCAGGTAACCTAGGAAAAATACACTAAAGTAATATCTAATTATATCCATAAAAACATTTTGTTTTTATCAAATACATAGAAACAGAGGGCATACCGATCATAATCAGTAAAATCTATTGTGGTCGAGTCCTCTTTCCGTGTTATAGTAGGAGCTTGTGGACTCCATTTACATGTGACAATGCAAAGAATGGGTCTGGAACCAAATTCGATATGGGCAGAGTTATACACACTGATAGGTATTGTCAAAAAATCCGCAAATTATTTGTTAGGGTAACACGTATAGCCAAGGATACGAATGGCGTACAATTGGCGGTAGGTATCTCACATCCGACTTCAACTATATCGAAAGAATGATGTGGTAAGACAATCGATTCAAATAGACTTCTGCTTTAGTTCGAAATCTGATCCAGCAAAGGCACCGCTTACTCACTAGTCATTGTTGGCATTATGGTCGCTATCGGTACTTAACTTTTTTCCAAGTGTTGGGTCATAGTTGTCTCGAAAAACAGAGATACATTAATTTATGCAAAGTCTGTCAAATGTTATGGATCCCTGCTTTTTTTTTCTCATAATATGCTCCATTGGAGCCGCATAATATCGATTGACTTCTGCGTAACCCATTAGCAGTAATTACCAAAGCTTGACGAGATCACCGTGAAAGATTCTTTTTTTTTATAACGACCTACAATATGTGACCTAATACGCCATTCTACTCGTAAACATTTCTTACCAACTGAAGTATTAACAATATACTCGTGTTCTTATACTAGTTTTATCGGGGGCGTTATGGCTGCTGAAGTATCGGCGGAAAGCCTCTTTTTTTCCAGACGCGTCTGGAATTGTCTGATGAAACATGTGCAGTATTATAATGCTCTTACTAACACGTTTATTGAACACAGTCGCTGTTCTGACCATTCCTGTTGCCATAATTTTAAATAGTGGAGAAAACACAAGAAGGTTTAACGCTGCTTTTTTAGTAATCACTTTTCTGTTCTCTCTCCCAGATTCTTTTTTGCGCTAACTTATTTAGACCATTCTGGTCGTTGTATACGCTCTATACGTTGTATATATGAGCGACATAAGCGCAGACACACATTAACTGTGATGTTCACAATGCTGCTGAGAATGCTTGATGCTCTACCCAGTTTTTTTTTGGTCTTTTGGCATTTTTTCGTTTCACCTTTTCATTCTTCTTCAAATTCTTACTTTGTTCCACCTCTTTTTGTATGTTCAATAAAGTAATCCTTCATTATATATGATCATTTCTAATTTATTGATAATACAGGTATAATATATATATATATATATATATATATATATATATATATTATCTTGTTTTAAGGTATGGCAAATGCTTCAAGATATAAAAAATTACTGGGTATCTTAATCCAGAGATGTTATCAATTCAAATAGTTATTAAGTAGATGCATTTTGAATAAAAAATTCTCTAGATGCAACAAATAAATAATCAAGTTGACAATAGCAAAATAATGAAGCGATGTTCGGTCACCTACCGTTTTGTGCTTCTGAAATTGTACTTGTGTAGAATTATCCTCTAAATCAAAAGTTTTCACAACATTGTATACAGACACTTGATAATTTCCCTATATACGACATGGATGACCCTTGAAGTATTCCATTAATAAGTACAAGCATCCACGATTTTATACTTTCATACATCAACTACTGGCAATAATTTCTTGCTAATTCGGTTCGTTGCTGACCGTCCAGAGTAGCTTTGATGGTCGTGTTGACTAACCCGGTTTGCTGTTTTTTTTATCTCCGCTTCAGCCATACAAATCTTTATGGTTTTATGGTATACGATTTCCACGCGTCCAATGTAACAATGACCGCAAACCGTTGTCACGCGCTCGGCGGCGCGCTCCACAGAGAAGTGGTCAAAGATGCTTTACGCATAATATAAGCTTTGAAATAGATGCTATAATGAGCATAGCCTGAGAACTAATATAGCTCTATGACAGATTTTGTGCTAATTAATAACGATACCTTGCCTGACCGGATGAAACAGCATAAGATATATACTATAGGTCCTTCCTTCTATCTTCAAAAATGATGTTTTGCAATGAGGACAAGTGAATCCCCTCAAGTTAGCATCACACATGTAGTAGATCACTGCCAATATAATCCGCTTATGATATGATACATCATACGTTGCTCTAATAGCGTTTCAAGTGTGGATAGTAACAATTCTATTGTCTGAAACTAGATGTATAACCGATTGTATGCAGAACAGACATATCACTCAAGTATGACAGAAACCGTTGTTATAGTAATACAGTTCATAGTCAGATTATCTTACACAATTTACCTGTTAACATCGTAAGCGAATAATCGTGTCAGATTAACAACACTGCAACTAGAAATGAAATATAAAAACGAAAATCACAAATGAGTAGTACTCGGTGGAAATTTAAACTTAACTGGAAGCCATTAAATGTTTTATAGTATCAGTCGCCGACTTTATGAGTCGATGGTACACCCAACATGTTAAAGCGCTAAGATCCTATATTTGGTGTCTTTTATGGCAACTAACTGTTGCTTTTTTGCTGATTGATTAGGTCTACATTACAAAATCTTCGCATAGCTCATGCTCATTAGAGATTGTAGTATAAACAATGACTCGTGGTGTCTACCGTTTTGGTACAGTTCTATAATGGCTGTGTTACTGAATTGTCTCGAATATGTAATATATAAGGGTATCTATAATGTATTGATTTTATACAAATGTTTCCATTATAAGTAAGTCGCGGAAGTAAACACAATACCGTTTAAAAAACTGGCAAGGAATACCCTTTTACTAGGGACTAGAGTTAAAGGACTAAGCCCATCGAGTTTTCTTTAAAATTGGTTCTCGTAGGTCCCAATATTTAGGATGATACCTTGCACTGCATAACTGATGTACTGCACCTTCCAGGTAATTTTTGTCTCGTTTTGATAATAACTGAGCCTGTATATATCGCCCTACGCCCTAGGTTCTCACGAAAAATTCGATCGCAATAGTCGTGTCTGTCCTACAATGTTAGTTGGCGTAAGCTGCACTTATTGGGTCAATGTTCGACCCAATAAGATTTAATTAACTCTGCAGCTCAGGCCTGTTGACCATACGAAGTGTCTTAAATTTGCTGCATGAACCGATAAGCAGGTGCAATAGGATCGTAATTTTGTATGGAAATCATTTTCTCACTTGATGCGGTTTTTTACCTAAATAGGCCAGTGAACAAACAGAATTACCATCTATAGGCATGTAAAAGCCCTTTAGCCATTTATGAGAGACCACTTTATAGAGATAAAATGACATTATGATGCAGACCCTAGATAAGAGGTTTCATCGGACCATTTTTTTTAAAAACTTACATGTTAATAATTTTCCTTACAAAGTCATGTTAAAAGATTCTTCGCGGACGAAGCCGGATGAATTTAACTCAGACAATATGTGGTTCTAACGTCTATGCCGTTTGCAATTGCTCATTCGAGGCGCTAAATTACTGAAGAAGTTTGATGAACGTATACGTCTGAGCAAAGTACGAGTACGGTATCTACCTTGTTGACGAGATTTAACGTCGCTGGCAATGGTTTTGTCGGATTTCCCGACGATAGACTTAATAGGAGTAATCTGCAGTTATAAAAAATGCGTCTTTTGTTTTGAGCTTTTAAAGAAATAAAACAGCTGTAAAATTTAAAATATAATGGCTAGCATTTCTGTTTGCACTATTATCTTGACGTTATGCATGCTCGATAAACTTCTGCTATTTATCACACCTTGGATGTTACACATTAAGAACGGGTGACCATGTATACATACTTTTTTAATATTAGCGCTCATTGCTGTCCATTTGTAAGTACATTTAGCTGGAATGACCTTACAACTCGTAGGAAGACTTTTAGACAGTTTAATTTAGGACCGTACAAAACTGTTCTCAAGATTATTAAATATGAACATCCTAATGCCACTTTAAGGGCTGTCTAAAGCTGCCATTAGGGAAACAACAGCGCAGCTTTCTTGTTCTACGACTGACGGCTAAACTACCCATATCGTTGCGCCCAGTCCTCTAGACTCGATCGAGAAGTGTACAAACTTTCATTTATACAAAACAGAATAAGTGAGACTCAGAAATGAGAACTACAGTGTAGCGGTGCACGATTATTGGCCGTTTTACGCACACAAAATCAATCCGTTTCAATATGTTATACTGTAATTAGTAACAATTTTCCAATTAATTGTCCTGGCGAAAGACGACTTCGCAACTTTACATGTAGTAAGGTAACATTAAAACAATATCAACAATTGGTGTGTATTATTTTCATATTTATGTATGTTTGTTTCGCTGTGATATAGTACAAATGAGGCTCTTTTAGTCTCGTTACATTATAGTACAGCAGTATATGAACATGTACTATTATTATTTTGAAATATATTAGATATGTACATACAGATAAAATGTTACCTGTAGCTCCTACTAATTTGGTTATGGTCATCAGGAACGACACTGAGAGATCATGATGATTCGACTGCCATATAATATAGATCCACATAATACTAGACTGTAATTAAAATTAAAAAATCTAGAGAGAGATCACCTTGCATCTGATTTTCGCTGCTTCTTTTTTTTCATTCACAGTAATAAATTATATTTGGTCCTCTATAATATCATGAGATTATAAATGTAAACGAAGGAATAAAGTGCACCGAAACTCTAGGGAAGAACGCCTGGCTGACATTTCTAGCTTCACTGAAAAAATACATACAAAACAGCAGTGTTGTAATTTTCGGAATTCCAACGGTTACTCGTGGAAAGTGCATGAACAATATTTGCTGCAATTAAAAAAGACCCGTGACATACGTTCATTATATTCTCTTTACCGAAATTTCCATATTTAATAAAATAAACATCTGATATTTAAGAAACCGTCAAGTTCACAAGCATGACTTTTGATAAAGCACATGTATATAATATCTTCCACACCAGCTCATCTCAGTCAATTCGATGTTGGAAATGGACGCCTATTACTAATTGACAGGACCTATTGAATGAACAGGGGAACCTCCGAAAAGAAAATGCTCGGTGTATTTGGAAAAGCGAGTCTGAATACAGTTTTTTTTTTTTTTATCATTAAGTGTGCTTGTAAGTGGTTCCAGGACGCAGAGACAACCGTTTTAGGGCAGTTAATTTAACGGCGGGAAACACTAGGTTTAGTTTTTAGAAAACCTGTCATCTTGGTTGTAGTATAATATACCTTAAAGTATTTGTGCACCCGTTGTAAGGATAACTTAGACGGATGAGCCTGTGTAGGATTTTTTTTCGTACAAAAAATTTAGTTAGAAAGATAATTGTCTAACGAAAAATATTATAAAAAGTACCGTTAGAACTTGTTTTGACGTTACGCACTATCAACAAATTCGTTACGTAACAGTAATTATTAACTAGTAGTAGTTAGGCAATAAGTAGTTCCTAACGTGAATTCGTCGATAACTTAAAAAAGCATCGTAGATTAGGGATCTTACATATTTGCTAGAAAAGCCAACTTCAGGGTTTCTAGATAAAATAAGCCTCAATGAGATATGAACGAGGGTTTTTATTTTCAGCAGTTTTGAAATAAATAATTATAAGTAGTAGCTAGAAACGAAAATTAACGCGCATATCACTTAATCCATAAAATAAGTCTACAATCTAACTTCTACATGTGAGCCCTAGTTATCAGATTAGTAGAAACTCCAGATATATGTGTCGTATTGTGAAACATGTTGTTTTTGTGTTCATACCATTCTCTCTATAGGCAACTGGATATTTCTCGGATTTATAAGCTTCGTTTTTTTCTTACGAATCCGTGCATCACAATCGTACTTTGTCTCAGCTTCTACGGTGAACTCCATTGGATATCTTTCCTGACTCTACCCAGAACTTTTACCCCCATGCTTTTTTACTTAATACCTCATGAAATCCCTGTGGGCTCCAGTGTTTTGTATGCCTTACACCATAACTATTTTTTTTACCGAACCACACATATTTAGGTGTTTTCAGGTACAGATGCAGCATTTCATGCGAACGTTTATCAATAAAATTACTCATTAAAAACTGTAGAACTAAAATACTCTAACTCTTGTTTTTTCCATTTCTTGCGGCCAGTTCTGAGTAAGCCATTACGTGTCACATTTTAAATAATACAAATTTATCAAGTTTCGTAACATTTTTACAAACATGACATTTACACAAACTGTGTAATATTTTCATAAAATTATCTATCATTTCAAAAAGTGACTCGTCAGTTATCAGCGCATTGTATTTTCATCTTGGATAAGGAAATAGAAAAATTATATGTGACACAAATAATCGTTCTATTGACTGTATATTATTCTATAGCTTGAAAAATATACTGTATTATTTTTTTGAGGATTTTACCTATCCTACAATCATAGATACCGCATTGAATATAGGAACAAACAAACCACGTATACCTTTGTAATCCGCCTGCGACGCTTGTTCGATTAAATAATTCACTAAGACATTAAAAATCTGATCATTATCACTTAGCCATGTATGGTGTAGTAGTTGATTATTTTAACTATTGATTAAAACTCTTCGCTTACACAGTAAATATTGTCATTGTTTTTTGCCTCTAATTGTCTGATTTGGACCTTCAGTCTTCCCTAGAGTTTTCAATACCCCGTGCGGTAATAGCAAACGTTGCCTCACTTTCTGGCAAGCAAGGACTGTCGTAAATCTTACACACCCGAGATTCGCCCCGGCCTTTCTTCAGATAGAGCCGTGTCGTGGAAGCATGAGCCATTATATTGCCGCCTACTGGACGCCGAGGATCCTGCCCCCAAAAAGCAGAGTGAAGTGTTACAGCGTTATCTAACTGGTGGCCACAGTAGATAACACGTTATTTTTAAGTATTACAAAAGGTATATTAACTGGTATCGTTGTTTTACTTTTTCATTACTGCAGCCCACTCATCAAATGCAAGCTCTTTTTCTTTTAGGTGTGATAAGGATCCGATTTACAAGAGATAGAATGCATGAACAAAAGTAATAATAATAATTCTCAATCCAACACTTTAATTACTAAAGATTGCTAGGGATAAATAAAAAAGCAAGCCCACTAACGCGAATTCGAGTTCAGCTCGATTATTACGCCAATATTAACTTTCGTCAAAGTCGCCTATGTATTAAAAGCGACGCTGAGTCGCTATTTACCTATCTGTAAAAATATCTTGTTCATACCTGAAAAAGGCTGGCTCCATCAACCTGTGCCATCACCTGATTCGTAATCACTACAGCAACGCCATACTCATCCGCCAACCTGCCAAGTATTCTTAAGAATTTGGCTAAATGCGTCTGACGAGCACTTAACTCACTTCGGCCACAATATTCGGTTCGATATAGCGCCATTGCACTATCCACAATTAGAAGCGCATACCTATTATAGTCATAGATGAGAGAATATATTGAAAGAAAAATAACTTACATGAACAAAATAAAATGTATGCGTACTACTACAACTATGAATTTGCTATACGCTATGAATTTGAAAATTCGCTATACGCTACAACAGAAGCGACATGACTAATGATTTAATTGTTTAATATGCTAAAAATAATCTTCAGGAACATGATTTTTAATGAAGCATTATGCTGAGAGAATGTCGCTCGAAGGGAAATATTCTTCGTATATTGAGTAAAGAGCACTATAAATATATAACTTATAACAAAATAAACATTCATACCTGCTTTCGGACATCAGCGCACCAGCCTGCAATAACAGTTGAGTCTGATGATCCGTGTTATGCGCCTTCGCACAAGACACATGCTCCAGCACCTGCTTTGAATTAGTCAAAAATCTGTGTCAGTTTTCATTCGCTTTTTTTTTTTTATTTATCTATTACCTTTTGCTGAGATTGTACGTTTGTTTTATGTGCTTATATTTGCCAAAGAAGATAAACTGTTTTTCAAAAGTAAGTTATACATTTATTCCGAAACACGAAGATTATTAGAATTTAATTTATATTTATATTTGAACCTTATCACACTCAAGTCCGTATCGTTCGGCGACAGCAAGCAACCGTTCAGGACGGAACTCGCCCTCTGTGTAAATATACAGAGCCTTCCCTTCGGCTCCATTAGAATCAATCGGCAGCTGGCAGGTCACCGCCAACTGGTGGCACAACTGTGTTTTGCCTGTACGAAATTCGCCAAAAAGCTCGGTCACGCTTCCCGTTTCGATGCCGCCACCAAGAAGCTTATCCAATTCACTACTACCTGCATTGAAAATTATGACAAAACAAAGGTAAATGTCACACACAAAACTTTATGGTTTGCTCTTATTAGATATTCGTGCTGTATGTGAGAAATAGCATTTGGCAGTATTACATATCGATTAAACGCAAATGACAGCCAAATTTGCGTAAATTTTTTTTTCAAAGAAGGAGAACTGGCTTGAACCTTAACAACAGTTGGACGCACGCAAACAATATGGATGCCGTACACTTAACCTTTTTTTTTTTTATCTAAACAATTTAATCGACAATTGAGAAACACATGCCAAGAATCGGCGCGTTTTAAAAGAGAGTCATCAAATAACTCTCTAGTTGTAATATAGAATGGCTACTTGCCTGTTGTTATATAGATTATCTCAGCGCGTTGTCGATGAATTTCTGTAGCCGATGTAAAGCCCATTGGGACCATCTTTGCGGCCTCAATCATGAGTTTATCTGCTTTGGCCTCACTGATACCCTTAATCTGTGGAAGGTCAATAAATATGGATCTCGTTATCGTAATGTTTTTTAGACTACGAAAGAAGCTAAGGCCCTGGTATGTTTCATGGAGTAAATGTGCTAAACAGGTATCATAAGCATAAACATTTTGTAACTAGCTAACAAACAACTATACAGTGTACATACGGAGTCGCAAAAAGGAATGTGTTTGTTAATTATTTATTAAGAAATGATCTTAATATCATTATTACAATTGTAAACGGTGCCGTAGCTATTTATTTTCATACAATAGCTTTCAGCATATTGAAAATCTGCCTTTTCCTGACTAACATGAATGTTTTTTAGGTCGATAGTGATTTAATATTTCTTATAGATATTTCACAGGTGAGGAAGAAAATATAGTTTTGACAGAATATTATTATGATTTTATGAAAGCATATGTATGAATTGATAGATGTAGCTGTCTTCGGTTGCCCCTACTAGGCAGTTCCCGGCTCGTTGGTTGTCTTCCCTAATCTACATTTTCAAGCTATGTTACATTAAAATACAGTGAATGCGTTATTATCCCTGACGCCGTTAGCTGTCGCACAGAGGAAGGCAAACGGTTATAATTTTAGCGCAAAGTGAACGCTTTCTAATAGAAACATAGTCTCGAAACCTATGTAAAATAAGTACATTGCGCGTTTCCACAGTTCCATTATAGTGTTAGCCTGCAAACTCAATACAGCTTCAATATATCGCAGCGAACATATGTACTTGGTGTACTTTTTTTATCATCCCGCAACCTGATATGTTGACTGTCAGAGATAAATGTGTTGGGAGTTACCAGTTCCAGCAATACTAGCTTTTCATGCTAATAGTTACCAGTCAGAACGAATGTGTACAACCCACATAAGTGCAATATATAAATGTACAAGTGAGTGATTAACTTTGTCATTACGAATTTGATTTTAGACGTACTGCCAGAAGCATTTTCTTCGCGGCGAATGCTACTGCCGACACCGTGTGGAGTCCGGCATCGCGCAGCTTTTGCAAATCGCCTGCTGTTATGCCATTGCCTTCGAGTTGTTGAAGTTTCAAGACTTCGTCGTCTTCTTCGACGGCGGAAACTTCATCACGTTGCAGTGTGGAGCTGGGTGTGTCTTTTTCTTTCTGGCGACGACGATCTGCCACCGTAGACATCGTGAGCACACTGATTACACCTGAAGGTACGTCACTCAGCCAGTATTTTAATCACACATAGTCTAATCCACTTGCTAACTTCTGTTTGCCGCGAAGAATTTACAAAGGTCTAGGTCTAGTTCGCAAATTGAATTCCAGAACAAAATTCACATGCAATCAACAGGCAAGCTGTGATTTATTTCTTACCAAATAAATCTATAAGAACATTAAGAATAATACAGAACCTCAGGAAGGCATCCAACACCATCGAATTTCACTTAAATTCGATTAGCGGGCATGTTTTGGCGCGCTCAAAGAGAACGTTTTTTAGCCTTTCATATGAACATCTCACTGGGAGGCCTTTAGTCACCGGGCTGACGATAAATGAAATCATCCGAGTCGGTACGCAAGTGTCTAAGGGAGCATATACAATAAAATTTCTACTGACAAAGAATAAGTAGATCAGTATAAATATACCTTAATTGCGATATGCGTTGTCATTTTTATTGGTGTAGTATTTTGTCATAGTTATGTAGAGTAATAATATTAATAAACACAAAAAAATAACGGTAAACTGGATATCAAATTCATATGTTGTCTTCCTCAAGATTCTCTAGCTTTGCATGCAAGCACTTAGCAGAGAACTACGTAAATGAGCTAGCAAAGAATTGCGACGGTCTTATGGTAGGCCTGAAATTTTAGCATCTTTACAAAAGTTTCGTAAAGATATGTCGTATTTGAGATACTTGTAACATTTGCTCTCAGCTTTTCATAGCTATGAGAAGAATTAACTACGCAGATCAGTTGCTCTTCCCGTCTTTTAAAACGTTTGAGTGAAGTTAGACTTTCTCACACCGACCTAGATTTTGTACATTGTTCATAGAATTATTTGTGCTTCATGAGAAAATTGAGATTTAAGAACGACGAAGTAGAATGATCATCTTTGTTGAAGAAATGTCATACAATTTTTTTATAAATGCAAAATAGTTAAAAATATGGAGATGAGAAATATATGCTTTTAAAAGGCGTGATTAACATTTTTGTAGAAGTGGAGCTTTTTACGAAACGGCAAATGCCTCTTTGGAAATAGGACAGGCTTTTCTGAAAACAAAAAGGGTCTTCTTAGTATTTCAAATCATTTCTACGTATTACTTTAACAATGGTTCCCCTGTCGAGAAACACTTGCTAAAAAAAAGCAAATAATGCCAGAATAATTCCTTCTCATTAACGTATAAATTTAGGATTTGTCAGTATAACTGACAGACTATTCTTTCGTTTTTTTTTTACGGGACCGTGTAAACATTTTATTAGTTATTAGCATGAAGCTAGAATTCGGATGATTTGAAAACTGTAGTCTAACGATAAATGGAATTCACAGACCTTTAAAAATTCAAAAATTTGAGACGATAAAGAAAGGCAAATCTACATGGAACAAAAGTTATATGACACAAAACCTTTTTTGACCCATGCTTCTAGAAGGCGAAGATCATAAGACTACTTGCATTTTTTAAAAGTGCAATTAGGTGCTATTTTTTGTAAAAAAAAAATTTGAAAAGATGGAGCAGAATATGGTCATTGAGTAATTTATTTTATAGCTATTCGAAAGTTAGTAGAACAATAAAAAATAACCACTTTAGAAGCCTCACCCAATATTGTTGGGGCTATACAAAGCGTTGGATTTCGAGAATAAACACTAATGTTGATACGATACCACTGTGTCGTCACTGTTCACACAAAATTCAATTTTTGTATATGAGAATATTTGGACAATCTAAAGCCCGGCCTTTCATTCTCCAGTAAAACTTCATAAAGGCCTATGTTCACAATGTTTGAACTAGCGAGTATAGCATATAAAGCCTTGTTACTTTCAACTATATCGATTCTCTGGAAGTCAGATTTCATCCTGAAACATCCTGAAGTCTTTTCGCGCGACATCATTAATTCCCTGTATGGCTTCATCTTTGTGTGAGGTTACCGCGCCACGGACATTTCTGAACATCAGTAAATCATTGTCAGCCGTCTCTGAAGCCTTATGACAGAGGAGTCTTTGGGAAGTTCACTGGTCGGAAAATGGCCGCGGGTATCCTCAACAATTACAAAAATAAGTTGTTTGTCGCATAGTCTTGTACGTCTTAAATCTTTCCTAAATATAACAATACAATAAATAGTAGAGTAATGATTTACAGCGATTTTAAAATGGCCCTGGTTTTCGGTAGTAGGATGTTCTCTTTGCAGCCCTATTCGTAAACGGTTTACCCTGGCATTTCATGCATTTTTCGACACGGAAGGTACCGTCCATTGCATGCGATCGTCCATTGCTAATAACCTTTTTCTTACCTACTATTAATGCTTAAATGTATCTAGAGTTAAATGAGAATACTTGCCGATTTTGTTTGTTGGCAAACATTGTTAAAAAAATTTCTTCCATGGGTTTATTTACAATCATATGCAGTACAAACTGTATAGTATTATCATGCTTTAGAAAAGCGAAAAAGCAAAAACCACGTAGACCATCTTGGGTATTGTTGTTGTTTTTGTTGTTGTTGTTGTTAGCTGGTAAAGCAATTATAGTATCATACCGACGACTAATCTGAGGTGGCGCCTGGCCTGCGTTTTGTGCAGGGCGGGCTCTTTATTTTATCGCCTTTTGGCGCTGACAGTCTTTTCGGTTATGTAGGTGTGTAGAAGTGTTTTCGAGTCTGTATTCCTTGTTCAACTGTCCAGGTATATGGGTCGTCAATTTCTCGCCAACCGATTAATCTCTTCTCTATTGTTTGTCGAACATCTGCCGTCGTGCGTCGAAGTAAGCCAATGCAAAGTTGCCGACGGCGGCCCGTAGCCGTTCGTACTTGGCCCACTGGACCGGTTTGTTTGTTTTTGTTTCGCAGGCGGCTGTACCGGCTCGAAGCATCTTTTGCATTTTTGTGTCTGTAATTGCAATGGTTTTTTCTGTTATTACTGTCAAATCTATTTTTGATGTACATACTCTTCTAAATGTATCCTGTGTATGTCTTCCAGCGTTCGCCATCTCTTTGTTTTATTAATACTAATAATTATGGTACTAAAAGTAGTATTACCATAAGATGTGATTATAATAATAGTACCGTATATTACTATAAACGATCTATTATTCTTTTCTTTCCTTGCTGTATTGTTACCGGTACACGTTAGGTTGCTGTGTGTGCGTCTGTATGTATGTATGTATGTATGTATGTGTATTTGTGCAGAACTCGTTATGTTTATATTGCTAGTCTATTATCGCACTATGTACTGTTGTTGTTGTTGTTGTCGTCGTTGTAATTTGTTTTTAGTGTTAATTTTTCTGCTGTTGGGCGCGTAGCCTCTGTTCGTTTTGCAACTTATTATATAATAAATGACGTTATTATATGTCGAATTCGTAGACAGTGGTAGAGGTTGTAATAGTAGCAGTCATAAATAGCATTTCGAAAAGCAATAATAATACAATAAGATGAATATAATCCCATATTTCGGCCTTTGCAAGAACGTGAATCACTGCAAAATGTATCTCTTTATGTATGTATGCTCGCCTTAATATTATTCTCTAGTTTGCATTTATGCGCTCATTCATTTTACTTGCGCTGGCCAGCGTCTTTCTGCTTATATCAACTCGGCTTATTGTGTTTACAATTTGTTTGTTCGTGATCAATGTTCATAGTTTCATTGTTTATTTCGTCGTTATACGATCGTCTGCTCCAGTCGTCGTTCAGCGTCTGCCAAAACCGTGTCTGCTATTTTGTTTTTATTTGTGCATTGTTATTGTTTGGTTGTTTTGTTTGTCTATCGTATGAGTAATAACTAGGCGCAGTGCTGCATAATATGAGTCACTGTCTATGGACGCGGGCCTTGCCCCCCGTTCGATCCATAGCAGGTCTTGTTGATTCAAGATTCTTGTTGGTATCAGTTATCTCTCCTCTCTCAAATTTCCTTTTAACTCCGTCTTACGACATTTTAGTTGAACTAAATATTAGAGGCATAGATTCTCTACATTAACGATATATTCTCTTGCTTAATTTGTCCATAGTTATCAACATTATCGTCATGTCATTGTATCTATCGTCGTGTCTTCTGCTCACACAATTTAATCATTCTGTCTTGTCAAAAGTAGACCAGCAACGCTTGGGGCTGGTTGCCCCGTGTATCGTACGCGAGCTCTGTCGGTCAGTCATCATTATTTGTAGTAATAATCTCTTTATATATTTGCCATTAATATCTCTGAACTCTTTTTCTTGCCGTTACTTCCTCGTCTAGTTCTGGTCAACTACCGCTGCAGATGTACGCTTCTTATCATCTTTGCTCTGTGTAGCCGTCATCTAGTTTCCTTTTACAGTGGTTCTCCATGTATGTGTGTGTGTGTATATGTTTGCTTGTCTGAGTATACTTGTAGCAAGAAACCGCCTGCTTCGGTCGGGCAGGCACAGGGTTACGCCGAGGTATCCCGCACTGGTCCAGATCGATGCATATTTGTGCCAAAGTTTGCAATATAAGATGCCGCTGCTTAAACATGCTCATTGACACGTATAAAAGCATACTCTTTCCTTTGTTAAAATCGACTCGTTAATGAGCATATCATGAATCGGAATGTTACTTGTCATAATTAAGCTGGTAGTGGCGGTTTGATGGTTAGTGGAAATGGTATCCGAACCGGGACGCGGAGCGCACGGAATGTCCGAGGTGTCAACAATGAACAAAAGGACGACTGCCCTGGGCGGCAACTTGGGCTACAAGATTGGCGAGTACGAGGCACAAAACTCGAGGATCACATCGTTGGTTGTCAGGTTCGGTGGGCAAATAAACGATGAGAAGGTGCGCTTTAGCGGTCTACATAAAAGGAGATCTCCCACGTTTAGGATGTATATATAATAATACACATTCATATTGTCAGCCCGGAGCGGGAGTCAAGTAGCCCGCATTTGCGCTTGTCAGAGCCTAGATTTGCACTGACAGCGACCCTTCTGTCGGTGCTTTTACTCTGCCCTGGTATTTATCTAACTTGACCCTCGGTCAACTCGCCCTCAACGTATGTGTGTGTGTGTGTTTTTTTTTTTTTTTTTATAAAGTCAGATGTGCCACACGTCGTCGCCCATTGGGGCCTCGGTCCTCAAGCGGTCCCCGCAAACAAGAACTAGTCTAAGAAACTCACAACCTCTTGCCTTCCGTTGCGTGGGCGGTCTCTGCTCCGTTCACTCGTCGCTCCTGCTCACCCTTGCAAGTCAAATATTCATTTGTCAAAATTATCAACTGTCATCAACGAGTCTGCTAGGTAGTAATGTAGGATTAGCTACTGGGAGTGCATAGCCCCGGCTGGGTTAACAAATCACCAGGCACACGCCGCTCGCCTTTTTCAGGTAGACGGTTCCCAATCAACGGCCCCGTTCATCCTTTCTGGGTTAATATTGTTAGGGCACAAGAAAGGGTGCCGTCAACACGTTCAAAATCGATTTTTATTTATCGACCGGATGGATGTTGCGACGCTACAAAGTCGTGGCAACGAGCGATCGATCAAGTCCCGCATGTTCTATACAACGTTTTAACGGGACACGTCGTTTTTGGGGCGTGTGGATAGGTGGAGCGTTGGTGCCACCCTCCGATATTGACCAATGCCAACCATCATATTACTGATGTGGCTAGCTGGCAGAATGTATGCGTCAGTAACAATGCCGCCAGACGGCGAACCGCCTAAACCCAAAAAAAGTCCAAGTCCTTCAAACCATATATATAGTAAGCATTTGTGTCTTGGAGATCCTGTGTCCAGGCGGCCCGTTGGACATCATCGATTGGGTGATTATTTGTGAGTCGACCAGTCTTGGCCTCATCTAGTTTTGTTAGTCATTTCTCGTAATATTATTTTAACTTTCACAGCAGTTTCTCATCTCAAGTTCGTATTTGCTTTCTCACGTATTCATTTTGTCTCGCTTGGGCTTTGTCTCGGTATATTTTGCTCTTCTTTTAGACGCTTTTAGCTTTTGTTCCGCTCGCACAAGCGCAGCGTCTTTTAAATAGTGCAAAGTCCGAACAGCACGATCTTATATATCCTTTTATGCGTCTTTTCCGTCATATACTCCACAGTCGGCAGTCGGCACTCGTACAAGCTTACGTCACTTGGGTTTAATAGAGTCGTATCAAATATTCTGCCATATATATATATCAAGGTATATGTAGGTTGCAAGAACGGCTTTCAAGTTAAACCAGCTGTTTCTTTCTCATATTTGCGTAAGTCTTTTCATGGGTTTCAGCACTAACAGCTGCCTCGCCTGAAAACTTCATCTAGGCCAGCGGTTGAATGAGACGAATTCATCACTGAATTTTTAGATTAAAACCACTGGGTCAGTCTGCAAATAGACATATATCGACATCATGTATGCATCATGTGTTTGATTGTGTTGTGTACGGGTTTTTGTATGTGTCTATGAAACTTTCTTTTTTATCTACCTTATATATATATATATATATATATATATATTTATGTAAGATTGCTATGGAGTTGTGTAATGGCTTGTTGGCTTTGTTGTTGGTGTTTGATTACTCTGATTGGAAAGAAGAGTGAGTGCAGCTGCACAGACGATCATTTGTCTTCTTTGTTGGATTGATAATTTACTTGTTATTATTATTACTATCTGGGGTGGTTTTGCACACAATAAGGCTCCTGATATAATCATAGGGTTGTTTAATTCCATTTGGGGATAGTCGTCCTTGTTAGCGACTGAAAAATCAATCTTTTGGGGGAATAGAACCAGCTGAAATTATGCTTTCTAAAGAACTCAAAACTCCAGCTTATTTGTGGATAGGACGTTGGAGCTCGGCGGCCAACATTTATGTCATTATGAGAAAATGATATAAAAAAAAAGAGTTCTGCTTTTCATTTTGAATGTGCGGGCTTTTGTTACGCAATACCGTTTTGGGACGTCGGACGGATGTGGGTGGAGGCGTCTCTATCTTCCTACTCGTTGACCTGGTTTGGTCTCCTTCGTATACAAAGCTGTATCGTTGCTCTAGGCATAGGCCGGTCCCTACTGGCAATGGCAACATACAGCTGTTTCGGGTAGATTTAAGATTAAAAAGAATTATGGAACGGTAAACGTCGAAAAATAACGATTCTGAATTGACTACATGTTCCCTAACAGCAAGCAAGCAAGCAAGCAACGTTATGCGGAAAAGGAACGATGCGTTAACAACGAACCTAACCTATAATATCGCTTTATATTTATGCCCCCAAATGAAGATATGAAAAAAAATTCATGTCAATGAATATATTATCCTGGGACCTCCCAGCATTGTGACATGTAGTAAACTTATTTGCCTAACTAACTCATGTTCTTCCTGGATTACAATATAACGTTCCGCATATTCATTATAATCTAGCGACATAACTGTAATGATATATAACGAAAAAATGTCACATTATAATTATTTCTCCTTTATATATATTCTTCATCTTTTTCTCAGGATGTCGAACTAACAAGAGTACTATACAAATCGTTTATGAGGCATATAAACAGGTGCGGGTATACGCTGGGTACCTAGTTTGATGCTGATTCCCTTGAAGTGTTTAAATAGATGTCAAATAAATAGATAAATACATATTTATCTATGTCCTTACGTCTATCATTATTGTTATTATCGTCATCATCATCATCTCTATAGAGTAGTATTTTTTTAGAGAATTGTAAAACATGTTGATGTAAAAAACGACAACACGGCTAGCGATGGTGTTGTTGCAGGCTAGGAAATAAGTGACGACGATATTTATGGAATTTATGTTGCCCAGACAATAGAGTAACTGGAGGAAATGTGTGTGGTGGAACAACGCAACTAATCAACATTCATAGTTAGCAATAGTGGTAGTATCACTGATTAAGGAACAATTAAGTGGGTCAACAATAACATCTAAAGCGAAGTTGACCTTAACAATATTGCGGGACAAAACAATCCCCGGGGGTGCTGTCTCCAGTACGTATAGTGCCATAGCACTGTACGGATCGGTTGGACTCGCCAATCTCAGCAACTACGGAGCTTGGCAATTTCTGCATGTAAATGAAACATAACTGGGCCATTATCTAGCATGATACACAAGTCGTATTGAATTGATCTGTAATAACAAATAATTCATAGTAACTGTTTTGTTGCTAGCACTGGCCAGTCATCGTACGCTTTCATTGTCGTACCGTTTATATTGCAATAGGTATGTATTTTGCATAAAATAGGTAGGCGGTGTAAAAAGTAAGCGGATTGGCTGCCTGTTATCGACCGTGCGTCGAACGGCCCTCTATTATGTATGAGACTTTTCTGCTCGACGCCTGAACCACACGGGCAAATCGGAGTCATCTACATACTGCTTTAACCCGATTAGCTCAAGAGCTCTTTGTTAGCTTTTGAAGCCTTTTTTTTTTGTAAAAGTCTTGAATTAGCTAAACTAATAGCGTCGAAGGCGATGATAATTTAGCAGGTGACTTTTGATGTTAAGTTAGATAGGATGATACAGGAATCAATTTAGATTTCTTACCGTGGGAATAGTTGTCTAGAATAATGGATGACCGACGAGAATAAACATTTTTGGTAATAGAATTATTAGAAAAAAAAATTTAAAAAAATATA